>NC_133656.1:242465138-242654231 GCF_009905375.1 Apium graveolens
TGATCAGGTACAGAAGGACAGAAGAAAATTAAAAGAAATTATCTTGATATGGTGTTCATAAATGGAGAGCCATAAATTAATCTTCTTAAAGTTGAACCTATCATCAGCACTGACAGTGAAGGGGATCTAGTCTTTGAGATCAACAAAGCAAAGATTAAGATCAATAATTTCAGAACAAGCGATCAGAATCATTACATCAAACCTTGATGGATGCAACTATCCACATGTAAAAAGGACAAGATGGCTTTGATTTCAATCTAAGAATACTTGATGAGGTAGTGGAAGAAGAATCGATTAACGACACCAAAAGTACGAGGACATCCTAAAAGGATAACTCTTCATAATGTCAAAAGATCTACCATGTTATTTGAACCCATTCCTAAGTGCTCCAAAATCAGGTATCTCTAGTTATACTTAATTACTGAATAATCCACCTCCCATTAAAGCACTTGAAATAGAAGTTCGGATTTGGTCCAAGCTAGACTGAATGACATCTGGATAGAAGTAAAGGATCATCTCTTCCACACTCAACAAAATCACAGATCCTAGAAAGAAAGCTACCAAGAGAAAGCCTGATCAGACTCAATCCATTCAAGAAGGAGAAGGTAGTAAAGGCAAGAAGCTCAAGAAAACAAAACAAAGAAGAGATAGATTATCCGTTTAGGCTAGAGGAACACTTCTTTGTAATTTGTAATTTAAGAAATCTGGAATTGAATATGTAATCCAGAATGTATTTAATATCTTAATCTGTTTTGAGATTGTACTTTTCATATTGTCATTTGAGTTATCCTTAGGGATTGCTTGTCAACTCTAACAATCAAATAGGGGGAGATTGTAAAGCATAATGTACCGTAATATGTAATCGAAATTATAACTCAACATGAAGAGAAAAGATAAACAATATTAATATGAAACTAGGAACCCTAATGATGAAGACTAGATATACAAAGAATCAAAAGATGGAATTGATGTTTAAGCTCATAATCAAGTCAGTCATGGGAAGAAGTTCATTAACATGTTCAAGCCTCCATAAAGAATAAGATGTCGAAGGACTTCCAGTGTCAGTGAAATGATTTGATTTGAAGTATTGAAGATCAAGGGTTCAGTGATTGAAGTACTGAATAATCAACCAAGGTGTATCAGCTCAGCATTACAAAAGAATTTGAATTAAATCAATTCATGTTAGTTGTTTGTGAACCAGACCAGTGCACCAAGCATCAGCATATTAGAGAAGGTTTAATTCAGTTATACAGAAAGATCAATATTGATACAATTATTAGAGTCAAGAATTTTTCTAAGTCAAGATCCACTGCCAAGACAACTAGATCGCAAGTAAGTTGCAAGAAACAAAAATTGGCTAAGGAAAAATAGCTTACTATCCTGGTCGTAAGTATCTCATTCGGGAGCTACAGGTCACAAGTAACTTTGTGACTTGGGAAATATGCATCCTCCTAGAAGCACAAGGTTGTAAGTAACTGTTATATATTTGATAATGTCATGGCTAATATGTTTTATGTTTAGATTTCAGATCTTATTTGAACAAACAAATCATACTTAACTGATCAGTACTTATACTGGAAGTCAGAACTTAAGGTACTGGAAGTCAGAACTTAAGGGATCAGTACTTATGTTATCAGGAGATAGATATCAGAACTTAAGTGCTGAAGGACGATCAGATAAGGACAGTAGCTGATTAAAGTTAGAAGATCAAGAAACATAAGAAGAGAATATGCATGAAGAAGGAATTCCGTGAAGAATGGAATACTTGGAATAGAAGATATCTGATTGATATATTTTAGAAGCAGAATTATATTCCATATCAATTAGCGAATATCTTGTAACTGTAGTATATAAACACAGAAATAGAGTTTACACTAGAGGTGTTATCATTATCGAGAATATATTTATTATAACTCTAGAAGCTCTCGTGATATTTTGTCATCACTGAGAGATAACAGTTCCAGATTGTAACAGAGTTTATTGTTTAAATAAGTTTGTGTTTTCTGTTACATAAGTTCTTGAAGTTTGATTTGATTGTAATAAACACTGTATTCACCCCCTCTACAGTGAAAGTGTGACCTAACAAGTGGTATCAGAGCTATCTGTTAACACACATACAGTTAAAGATCCAACACATCATGTCTGACACAGAAACTCCAACTAAGCCTACCAAAACTGAGGAATCACAAAGATTGCATACAGGAAGTTCAGGAAGGGAAAGAGTTTTCCAGGAAAGGCATAAGTTCTGATAAGAAGAATTTCAGAAGATCTGAAGGAAAAGGAGGAAAGTCTGACAGAGGAGATTACGCTAATGTTAAATGTTATAATTGTGGTGAGAAAGGCCACATATCTCCTGATTGCAAGAAGACCAAGAATGACAAAGGCAAAGCTCTTGTCACAAAGCAGAAAAGCTGGACAGACACCTCAGACTCTGAAAGTGAGGAGAACTATGCATTGATGGCAAATGCTGATAAATCAAGTTCTGAGAGCAGTTCTGAAGCTGCTGAAACAAAGGTACCTCAGACTACTTATGCTTTTCATACTGATGATATTGATGAGTTGAGAAGATATCTTAAAACCATGTTTGTTAGTTATAGAGATCAAACTTTAACATGTGAAAGATTAACTTCTGAAAATCTTGCTTTTAAGAAAAGAAATGATTTCTTAGAAAAAGAGTTAGTCATGTTTCATCAAACTCAGCAGGATAGAGATAATGCTTTTTATTAGGGATGAAGTGCTAAAAATGAATGAATCTCTAAAAACTGAGTTAGAAAAGGAGAGAGAGATTATCAGAACTTGGACTAACTCTGGCAAAACAACTCAAAATTTGCTAAGCAGTGGAAACTGGAAAGAGGGTTTAGGCTATGGAGTAAATGAAAAAGGAACTGTAGAAATTAAGCCTGTTGATAAGCAAAAGCCGAAGTTAAAACCTGTTAAGTTTGTAACTGAAAAATCCGAAAATGAGAAATCAGAAGTTAAAAAGGAATTAGCTTCTGACAAACTAAAACAGGAAAAGACAGCTGAAGTTAACATAGGCTTAATGACGAAGAAGCAGCTTAAGCATAAGCTGAAAGATGTTAAGGATGCAAACAAGGTAAATCACCTAGGAAAAACAGGAATGGAAAGGAAGGTGTGAATAAAAGCAATAACTATAAATTGTTCCTGATGCTCCTAGGAAAGCATGTCATAACTGTGGAAGTTCTACCATCTGGCTTCTTTTTGCAGGACGAATAAGAATATTAACTCCGTATCTACAAAGTCAGGAGTTAAGAGTCAGTCGTTAGATACAAACCACAAAATCCTTGTTTTCATTGTGGTAGTTTATGGCATTCCATTTATACTTGTAAGGAATATCATAGTTTGTACTATGATTATTATCAAATAAAACCTTCTTTAAAGAAGTTTCTGTGTCCTTCTAGTATAAGGTCTGATAAGAAAACTGTTAACATAAAATCTGATGTTAAATCCGCTGCAAATGTTAACAAACCTAAAAAGGCCAAAGGATCCAAGCAAGTCTGGGTCCTTAAAACTAATAATTAGTGGTCTTTTTGATTGCAGGGCAACAGGAAAAATATTCTAGTTCTGGACAGTGGATGTTCAGGACATATGACTGGAAATAAGGCCCTGCTATCAGACTTTATGGAGAAAGCTGGCCCAAGTGTTTCTTATGGAGATGGCAACATTGGAAAAACTTTGGGATATGGCAATATCAATCTTGGGAATGTCATTATTAAAGATGTAGCTCTGGTCTCAGGACTTAAACACAACTTACTGAGTATAAGTCAAATCTGTGACAAAGGTTATCATGTTGATTTCTTTGCAGAACATTGTGAAATAGTTAGCAAATCTAAAGGAAAAATTGTTCTGAAGGGATTCAGGCGTGGTAACATTTATGAAGCTAAGCTTTCAACAAGTTCTGATGGTTCTGCAATCTGTTTAGTGAGTAGAGCCTCAACTGAAGAAAGCTGGAATTGGCACAAGAAACTCTCTCATTTAAACTTCAACAAGATAAATGAACTGATCAAGAAAGATCTTGTGAGAGGACTGCCAAAATCAGTGTTTGTTCCTGATGGTCTTTGTGACTCATGTCAGAAGGCTAAACAAAGAAATCTTTGTTCAAGAGCAAGACTGAATCATCAATTCTTGAGCCTTACTATCTACTTCATGTTGATCTATTTGGTCCAGTGAATGTCATGTCTATTGCAAAGAAGAAATATGTGTTGGTCATAGTAGATGAGTTCACCAGATACACATGGGTGTATTTCTTGCACCCGAAAAGTGAAACTGCATCTATCCTGATTGATCATGTCAAACATCTGGATAAATTGATCAAAGATTCTGTGAAAATTTTGAGGAGTGATAATGGCACTGAATTCAAGAATTTGATAATGGAAGAGTTCTGCAAAAATCATGGAATAAAGCAGGAATTTTCTGCTCCTGGAACTCCACAGCAAAATGGAGTTGTTGAAAGGAAGAATAGAACTCTAATTGAAGCTGCACGAACAATGCTTGAAGAAGCAAGCTTCCAACCTATTTCTGGGCTGAAGCTGTTGCAGACTGCTTGTTTACTCAAAATGCAACACTCATTAACAAGCATGGAAAAACACCATATGAGATGGTGAAGAACAAGAAGCCAAATCTCAAATACTTTTATGTATTTGGATGTAAGTGTTTTGTTCTCAAGACTCATCCTGAACAGCTATCCAAGTTTGATCTAAAAGCTGATGAGGGAATCTTTGTAGGATATCCACTTTCTACAAAAGCCTTCAGAGTCTATAATTTGAGAACAAAAGTGGTCATGGAATCTATCAATGTCTCTTTTGATGACAAGAAGATCACTGGACTTGAAGATTGCATTGATCATAATAAGCTGAGATTTGAAAATGAAGATTCATATTCTGATACCTCAAGTCCTGACAGTCTAAGTCCTGATACTGTAAATTCTGATGGATTAAACTCTGATGTTATTGAAACTGTGGTGACTACGTCAAAGGAAGATGCACCATGCAGGGGGAGCATACTCAAGATTTTATCACATCTCAAGAAGCATCAGAACATACATCTGGCTCGTCAAATTCTGATTCGTCAAGTTCTGATAAGCCAAGTACTGACAGTGCTGAAAATCTAAATACTGAAGGATCCAACTCAGAGAGCATAGTTTCAGGGGGAGCATCAGAAAATGAAATCGAAGACAGCATGAATTATGGGGGAGCATCCAGTTCTAGAGAAAATCTTCCATCTGCAAGGAAGTGGACAAAATCACATACACCTGATTTAATAATTGGAAATCCTGAGGCATGTGTCAGAACTAGAACAGGTACTTCGAATGAATGTCTTTACAATTCTTTTCTCTCTCAGTCTGAGCCAAAGAAAGTGGAAGAAGCTCTTCAAGATGTTGATTGGGTGCAAGCAATGCAGGAAGAGTTGAATGAATTTGAAAGAAACAAAGTCTGGACCTTAGTGCCAAGACCCAAGAATAGATCGGTTGTTGGTACAAAGTGGGTATTCAGAAACAAAACTGACAGTGATGGCATAATTGTAAGGAACAAGGCAAGGCTGGTTGCAAAAGGATATTCTCAACAGGAGGGAATTGACTATGATGAACATTTGCTCCAGTTGCTAGGTTAGAAGCCATAAGGATATTCATGGCTTATGCTGCTCACAAAAAGTTTACTGTCTTTCAAATGGATGTGAAAAGTGCTTTTCTCAATGGAGAATTGGAAGAGGAAGTATATGTTGAACAACCTCCAGGCTTTGTAGATTCCAAACATCCAGATTATGTCTACAGGCTTGATAAAGCACTTTATGGACTTAAGCAAGCTCCTAGAGCATGGTATGAGACTTTAGCTCAGTTTCTTCTGGAAAGTGGATTCAACAGAGGAACTATTGACAAAACATTGTTCTATCTCAACCATGGCAAGGACTTACTTTTGATCCAGATTTATGTTGATGATATCATTTTTGGGTCTCCAAATGACAAACTTTGCAAAAAGTTTGCCAATCTAATGCAGTCAAGATATCAGATGAGTATGATGGGAGAACTTAGTTATTTTCTGGGGCCTTCAAGTCAAGCAGAGTGAAGAAGGAACTTTTATTTGTCAATCTAAGTACACCAGAAACTTGCTGAAAAAATTTGGAATGCAAGACTGTTCAAGTGCATCCACTCCCATGGCCACTGCAACAAAACTGGATAAGGATACTGGTAATTCAGTAGATATTACTGATTACAGAGGTATGATTGGCTCACTTCTCTATCTAACTGCTAGTAGACCAGATATCATGTTTGCTACCTGTCTTTGTGCAAGATTTCAAGCAGATCCAAGAGAACCTCACTTAACAGCTGTAAAAAGAATCTTTAAGTATCTTAAAGGAACAGCTGATCTAGGATTATGGTATCCTAGAGAATCAGATTTTAAATTAATAGGTTACTCAGATGCAGATTTTGCAGGTTGCAAAATTGACAGGAAAAGCACAAGTGGAAGCTGCCAATTTCTTGGAGGCAGATTGGTTTCTTGGTATAGCAAGAAACAAAAGTCAATTTCCACATCAACTGCAGAAGCAGAGTATATTGCTGCAGGAAGCTGCTGTGCACAGATTCTCTGGATGAAGAATCAGTTACTGGATTATGGGTTAACATATTTCAAAATCCCTATTTACTGTGATAATCAAAGTGCTATTGCTATGACAGGTAATCCAGTTCAACACTCTATGACAAAGCACATCAGCATCAGGTACCATTTCATCAGGGAACATGTGGATGAAGGTACAGTGGAATTGCATTTTGTTCCCACAGATCAACAAGTAGCAGATATCTTCACAAAATCACTGTGTGAAGCTACCTTTTCAAAATTGGTAAATGAACTTGGAATGATTTCAGGTTCTTTCTCTAAATCTGCTTAAACTTGTTCTATGTTATCAGACTTTATGATCAGTATTTACAGAATTAATCTCTTTGTATATTCTGTGCATTAATTGATAAATGTCTTCAAGTACTGACTGTTGTCTGATATATGTGTCTAAACTCTGATAAGTGATATGTCTGTTTCAGTAACTCTTCTATCCTATGAGGATAACTGTGCTAGATACTGACCTACTAGTCTTCAATAAACAAATGATCCCATGAAAGAAGTAGTTATTTCTGTGGAAATCTTATGACACAAGCAAATTCTGATAACTGAGCTTAGTTAAGTTTACTTTGTATATCTTATTACTAAGTCACAAATTAGAATAATGCTACTCATCTGTTTAAGTTCTGATTCTAGTAAAACTGCTGAATGTACTAAGTGCTGATAAACCTCACTTATCAAAAGAAGAAGAACAATAATCAAAGAATAATATCAGGTACTCCTTTGAGATCTAGAGTAAAAATGTGAAAGGGACGACCCAAGTGCATTGCTGGTATTAAGTAAATATGCATTAGAAAAGCAAAATATTTTCTTGGTGACTTTTCACACTCTATGATTACTGGAGAAATACTCTGATAATAGCATAAATTCTAATAAACAGTCGTGACTCACTTACACTGAGAAGCCTCTGTAAAATAGAATTTCAAAAGATGCATAAAATTAGCACAAAAACAGTAGAGGTGAACTCATGCATGAACTCATTTATCAGTAGGTTTCAGGATAATGACAGATCTTTAGCAAAATTTTAATTATGACTTATTTCTAAGATGTACTGAAGTAGATCAGACTTTACTCTTTGTCTGTTATTTAGCTTAATGCACACACACATCACTCCATATGAATGATGAAATTTCTGTGGTGGTCTATGTTATTTTAGATAAACAGTCATTGTGTCACTTCTGCACAAATTCTGAGGACAAGTTCTAGTTACACGTTCTGATGATTAATTTCTGACGTTCATAACTAAGAACTTGTATGAGTATTTACTAAGATAGATATTCTTTGTTCGAGTTAAGACATTATGTTCTGATGACTGTTAAGTTCTGATATAGGTCTAAGTTCTGATTTTTCAGTCTAACCCTTTACTTGACTTATCTGTAAATAAAATTTGGTAACAGTCTCAGATTAATTTCGAAATGTTGAAGTGGAAGATTAATAGTCTATGGTTAAAACATAATGGCACTCGTTCTTGAACAGTTCACTCTTGTTCCATGTGTACATTCCTTTTCCAATGACTGTTATTCTTTTTCAAAGTCTAGGGAGACGAGGTAGATTTAATTCTACCTGTCTGCATTCAATATCTTCGCGTCTCCTGGCATTCTCTTGCCTATATCATCAGCCACTTCACTTTAGCCATTTCATCAATTTTTCTCACAATCTTAACTTCATATTCTTTTTCAAAACCATCATGGTTCGATACAACATGTTTTTGAATTACCAAAATTTTCATATGGAGCTAAGCTGCGCCGACTGGCAGCAGGAGTGGCATGTAACTGCCATTCCTGAAGAGATATGGGGCTCTGTCCCACAGGCGGTGCTGAACCAACTTCTGTTCTTCGAGATGGACTACCAGCTTCATCTTGATCGATTGGAGGCGGAACGGCGGGAAGCTATCCGTCAGCAAGAGCGAATCATTCGACTCGCCATCTTGTTTGTCGAAGATAGGAAGAGGAAGATGACTTAATCTCGTCTTCTTCCTGTTCTTCTTCATCCTCAGCTTTGTCAGGCTTCTTAGCTAGGACTAAAGCTGTTGACGTTAGGATTAGAAGCTTAGGGAAAATCTTGTATTGATGTAATTTCTATTTCATTTATGTATTGACTGATATATTAATGAAAACTGTTTTTACTTCAAGATTTTGTCTCTGAGTTATTTTATCTTGTGTTGTTAAATCCTGCTTGATATTCTGATGACCATTTAAATTTTGTCTTAAGTTCTGATTTAAGTTCTGATTCTTTGTCAGCACTTATTCATCGAAATTATCTCGGTCATTTTTAACATGATTCATTTTCAGAATATTAATGTTGCAGTGCAAAATAACCAATCAGTGATAACGGGTTAAAATTTGAATTGTTTCCATTGATAAATGGAACAGTTTTTCCTTGAAACTCGGTAAATGGGTAAGTATTGATTACTGTTTTCTCGAGCCCAGTAACTATCCGTTATTACTGCATGTCTGACAGGTGTCCAACGGTAATATTTCTTTTGTATAAGTACAGCAGAGAGAAGATTTCTTTAATCTTTTTAATTTCTTCATCTTCTATCTCTCTTCTTACTTTTACTCTCCTTCACTTTACTATTTCCGTTGTTTTCATACAGATATTATCTCAAACACCTAACAGGCATACTTGAATTTCAATATTTTTCACATGGCACCAAAGGATTTAATCATTGATGGAGCAAAGTTTGTTCCAAACAACTATGCTGCAATTCTTGATCATGCTGACGCTCCATCTGAATTGCATTTTGTGCAAGATCTTCTTGCACATAGTGAGGTTGGGTACGCCTTAACTCAGCCTGAATTATTTTCAAGTCAACAAGTTCTGCGGTTCTGGAGGACTGGAATTTTTGATGATGGTGGTAAACGAGGAACTCCCAGTATTATCTTCCAAGTGGGTGATTCTTCCTATGTAGTCACTCCTGGTACAGTACGAAGAGCATTACATCTTCCAGAAGATTGTACCTTCTCTATACCAGAGGAATCAGAACTTCGGGGGTTAATGACTGATTCTGGGATATGAACAGAGTCTGACGAAACTTGGACAGTTGAAACGGGCTCATATCAGAAGAGAATGGAGTTTCTTCTTCGATTGCATCACCAAGGCTTTTGGGAACAAATGTTCTAATTATGATGCTATCCCAATTCTGAGTCAGCACATCGGGTATGCTATTATCCATCAAACTCATTTTGATTTTGCAACTGGAATAATTGGTTTTATTGGGGATAGGATGACAGAGGATCGAGATGTTGTTTATTTTGCTAGATTCTGTCAACTTATTTATACGTATTGTACTGCTGAACCCCAGTTAGGCAGCACTCAAACCCCACCTTTTAAGGTTGCAAAAAGGTACTTTAACGACCTGATAAATGCTGACACAAAGAAATCAATGGTGAGACAATTACAGATTCCTCAGTCTGTGAAACAGATTCTGGTAAATGCTGATCCAGCTACTTACAAATCTGTTTACTCAAATGTTCAACCAACTCACCATAACCAAAATCCATCAACCTCAGTCCCTACCTCTCATTCTACTCAACCTACCCTCAGAACTTATCTCAAATCATATCTCTCCACTTCACAGACTGCTCAACCTTCTTCTTCAGCACCTACTGTGAAGCCTACATCCTCTAAGCCAAAGAGACCAAAGACTGTTCCTCAAACATCTCAGAAGAAGAGGAGGATTACTTTGAGAGATGAAACAGATTCTGAAGATCAGGTTCTTTCTTCAGAACCTATGATTGATGAAGCTGAGAAGGCAACTTCTCAGAAGGATTCTGCAATTGGGGGTTCTAGGCTTCTCAAGAGGCTTAGACGTATGACTGTTCCTGCAACTCCCAAGGAATCCAAATCAACAAGGAAGTACAAGAAACAGAGGGCACAGAGGCCAGTTTCAGATGATGAGAAGGAAGCAGCTAAGGAAGGGGATCAGGAATCTCTGATCTCACAAGACAAGGAATTTGCTCCAGTCACTTCTTCTCCATCAACTCCATTTAAGGAACCTGTATCTGACAAGGCTAATTTACCTTCTTTATCTCTTGTTGATCCAGGCACAAGTGCTGAAATTGATATTCAGAACTTGGTTGTGCCTGAAATACTTTTCTTAGAAGCTCCAACAGCAAATAATCCTTCCACAACACCTGTTACTGATGCTGTTCAAACTCCTGAGTTATCACTAACACCTTCTCTGCATCAAGATGATGATCAGATTTTAGGTGAGCATCAGGATATGGCTGTTGATCAGAACTTAGTATCAGATCAGCAATTAGAGGATGTTGAAGCCTCCATTGCTACTCATACAGTTGTCTTATCAGAAGATACTGATTCTTTAAGTTCTGATGCTGCAAATGTTGGAGATACTGGTGAAGCTGCTACAACTGTAGATGCTGATGCAGCAGGTCCTTCAGGACATACTCCTCCACTGACTCTTCCTAAGTCTGAACTGCTAAAGGAGTTTGTTATCAGGGATGCACCAGTACCTTGGAGTGAAACTCCTGCAGGACAGGAGTGGACTAAGGAATGGAACTCAGTTTCATGTGTTCCAAATGCTTTACATCTTGCTGAGCACTTGACTAAAGCTGATGAAATGTTAAATTCTGATGATTTTAAAACCCAGCTTAGAGTCACTGCATTGAGTACTAAACATCTACAAGGTCTTCATTCCAACACTCATGCAGAGCTACACAAGATTCAGGAGAACTTTATTAAACAGGAACAAGTTTGGAAACTTGATAAGAAAAAGTTCTTCCAACCTACCATTGACAGGGTTGCTTATATTGAGAAAACTCAAGAGAAGCAACAAGCTCAGATTGATCAAATTCTGACAAATCAAGCTTCTCAGCAATCGCAACTTACTGAAATCCAGACCTCAGTGGAACTACTTATCTCTCTTTTATTACCTGCTGATGCCAAAAAGGGGGAGAAGGTAATTAAGTCCAAATGCAAAACCAACAAGTCACTGCAAGGACAGGATGATGGAAAAGATGACCAAGGAAACTCTGGAATGGGTAGTGGTCATAGTCAAGGTAGAAGATTTACATCAAGACAAGCTAGTCACAGAACAAGTTCTGATACTGGGAAAAGAATAAGTTCTGCTGCTGGTAAAAGGATAAGTTCTGATGAACTTCTAGATCTTGATGAGGAAATGTCAAGACAGTTATTTCTTCAAGAAAATCCAGGGATGGACTTGGAAAGTTTAAAGGAAGAAGAAGCCAGACTTAAATCAGAGAAAGTCACATCTAAATCTGAAGTTCTGGTAAAAAGTTACTTCCAAAACCTAAAGGCTTTGTGATCAAAGAGAGGATACATACTGAAGAAACTTTGGCTAGATCACAACCACAGATAGATCCAAGATCCAAGGGTAAAGAAAAGGTTGGTGAACCTATCAAGCCTTATGTACCTCCTGAGGAAGAAGAAATTACTGATGGAAAACATAATCTTGCTCTGACTTCAAGAAAAATTCTTAAAACAACCTCTGACATGGCTCAAGTTGTTCAGAGTCAAGAAATTGTAAGTTCTGATATTCAGAAGAAGCAAGTAACCTCTGACAGTGCTCAAGTTAACTTGATATCAGAAGATAAATCTAAAACACTCCTACCAGGATTCACTAAAGCAAAACAGACTCAATCTTTGAAGACTACTTTAAGTGGTTTTGAAGCAAGAGTAGTTACTGGAAAGGAAGCTAGAGATAAAACTGGATTGGGAAGTGCTGATGAAAGAAGAGTACACAACACTACTGATGATCCAACTTCCTTGAGTGAACCAGGTATTGGAGCAACTCCTGAGAGATTGAATCAACTAGAATCTGTACAGATGGTTTACCATACCTACTTGAAAGAATACATCATGTTGTATTTCATGACAGATGGTAGGGTTTATCATATAAGACAAAATGCCATTCCATTGAAGTATTTTGAAGAATTGGAGCATGTATTATTCTTACTTCAAGTGGATGACAGAATAACAGAGACTGCTGTAAACTACTTAAAGGAACAGATTCAGAGACAGAAAAGACTTTATTCTGTTAAGTCTGACAGCAGATATGTTCCAAAGTACAGAAATCACAATGGTGATATTGTTGATATGAAGCCTAATACTGCACAGATCAGAACATATCTTGGTATTAAGGGGCTTGAATTCAATCTAGAGTCTAACAAAGCTTATGTCATAAGACTAGATCGGGAGTTGAGAAAAGCAAAGATTAATGATCTCAGAGCTGCAATATTTCAAACTGGTGAAGATACTGCAGAGCTTAAAGATGTCAAACGGAGAATGATTGATGAACTCAGATATGCTGAGAAATGTTTGTTGAAGAATTATCTCAGAACAACTTCTGACATCAGAGAGATCGGAAAATGATGAAGCCAAGTCGAAGATCTACAACTGCTTAAATTCTGATATTTATACAGGTTGAAGTTGTTATCAGAAGTTGAATTGGTAAAAACTTTAAGGACTGTAAGTTGTAGTTATCTTGTCTATTTCTCATGCATTTGTACTTAATGTTTTTGACATCATCAAATATCTGTTAAACTTGTATATTTTGTTAATTTACAAGTTGGGGGAGATTGTTAGATATATTTGATAATGTCATGGCTAATATGTTTTATGTTTAGATTTCAGATCTTATTTGAACAGAACAAATCAGTACTTAACTGATCAGTACTTATACTGGAAGTCAGAACTTAAGGTACTGGAAGTCAGAACTTAAGGGATATCAATACTTATGTTATCAGGAGATAGATATCAGAACTTAAGTGCTGAAGGACGATCAGATAAGGACAGTAGCTGATTAAAGTTAAGAAGATCAAGATAAACATAAGAAGAGATATGCATGAAGAAGGAATTCCGTGAAGAATGGAATACTTGGAATAGAAGATATCTGATTGATATATTTTAGGAAGCAGAATTATATTCCATATCAATTAGCGAATATCTTATAACTGTGTAGTATATAAACACAGAAATAGAGTTTACACTAGAGGTGTTATCATTATCGAGAATATTATTTATTATAACTCTAGAAGCTCTCGTGATATTTTGTTCATCACTGAGAGATAACAGTTCCAGATTGTAACAGAGTTTATTGTTTAAATAAAGTTTATTTTCTGTTACATAAGTTCTTGAAGTTTGATTTGATTGTAATAAACACTGTATTCACCCCCTCTACAGTGAAAGTGTGACCTAACAGTAACCTGTACAGGGAAAAACAGGTCGCAAGTAAGTATTAGAGATGAAATTAAGGAAAAATCTTACACAGGTCTCCCTAGGTCGCAAGTAACTTTGCCCTAGGGAACTAGGTCGCAAGTAAATGCTAAAGGAGAAATTTGCTAAGGCAAAACCACCTGTGATGTTCTGGTCGCAAGTAAGTGACTAGAAAAGGCTACTGGTGGTCGCAAGTTAAGTAGCAACCAAAGAACTCTCTCTTGTCGCAAGTAACTACTTGGTTGTGTTATTGTGAATTATAAATACAGCAATTCAATGATTTGAATGGACAGAAATGTGCCACCTTCCCTAAGGAATTGAAGTCGAAAAAGCAGAAAATGAATACAATTTCATTTGGTAATCTTCCTCAGCCAACAGAAAGTATTTTACGGGAGCTCCATTAAAGACTTCATTTATTAAGCTTGTAAACACAAAGTTGTGTTGTTGAATTTATATTAATAAAATAATATATTTCTCGAATTATTTTGTGTCTATTTTAATTCCGTACTTATAACGAAGAACTTGAAACGAATCGAAAAAGATTGTAGGTATCGTATTCAACCCCCCCCCCTTATACGATACTTTGGAAGCGGCTTATGTTGTTGAACGGTTATACAACTGTGGTATTTATGAATTAACGTCATAAGTGGAAGCTTAATTTCCATCTCAATATGTGACTTTGGATTGTGTTACATATTTAGCTCCTGGCTACTGCTGTTTTATTGATCTACGACTGTATACCTCTACAATCATCTAGTACTTCATGATTGTAATTCAGGCTGAGCACAACATTTTCATGCACTCATTTTACATATTAAGTGTAACTTGTGTATTTGGCGGTTCCTTATTTAGCGCTACGCATAACTCATTGGTAACCTCTATTTTGATCAAGAAAACCGATAAAATGAATATGCTAATGAAGGCTACAGATTCCAAGATTCAGATAAGAGGAAGAAACTTATAATTCTTAACCGCTCATGTTATTTTGGTGATTGATTTTCTAATATGCTAGTTTTAACCTGTGTCAGAGGGAGTAAAACACCAGGGAAGGTTTGGACCCTCCCTGAAATTGGTCCAAATTGTTTTTTTAAGAAAGCCCAATGTAAAAGTTCCCCAAAAAATACACATTCACAAAACTCACGCATCAGCACATACACATCAATGAAAAATTCAGAAAACAGAGAAATGTGATAAGAGAAGAGAGATGTGACCGAGAGAGATGTGATAATAGTGAACAAAAACGGATAAGTGATAATAGTTTGTAACATGATAGGGGACGAATGGTTAAATGTTTAAATAATTTATTGATAATATATATTGAGCGTTATATTTTCCTAAGCGTGAAAACTGAAGATGTACTTCAAACGTCCGGAGTGTAGACGGGAGCGCTGAAAACATATAATTGTAATAAAATATGTTTTTCATGATATTATTTTGCACTTTTCTACTTTTAGTTGAGAATTTTTTTAGCTTATATTCGCCTTCTCTCTGATTTCAACAACTCTCATTCTTTACACTTCTTTCGAGCCGCTTATCACTGCTTTAGGTAGCACTATGGCCTTCAAAAAAAAATACAATTTTGCTTTTGTAAAAATGTAAATTTTAATTATTTTTTGCAAACCGCCTTTTTTGGGAAAAAAGGTATGCAATTTTACAATTGAAATTAACCAAATCAACTTTATTGAAAATTTAGGAATAACAATCAGTGGTTTAAAATTGCATTTAAGGTTACACCCTTACAAAATCTTGTATCTGTAATAGTTTTTGGTTGAGATTTGCCTTTAATATTGGATTTGTTAAATCAAATGTACCCTTGTTAAATGTAATCAAAAATAGTTTTAATTATTTTGCTGAAACAAAAGTCTCATTTTCTCGAGTTACAAACCATATTTTATTGCGTATATTTACAGAAAACAGCAAAATCGTAAAAAAAACTTTAAAAAGTTAGCACTTTTGCTCATTTTCCTTTATTTAAATAATTCATAAATAAATAAACTTCATAGAAATTTTAGAAAATTTAAACAACACATCTCACAAGAAAACAAATACCCATATTTCGCCAAAAACATTTTTCTATACTTTTTCATAAAAAATAATAAGAAAATATTTAATCTACATAATACGTTACACCAACATAACAGATATGGGCACACATTGTCAAACACAATAAATCACAAATTTCCAAAAAATTTCTTCTCAAGGTTGTACTAGGGGTGAGTAAAACCGAACCGAAACCGAGAAACTGAACCGAATCATATAATTTCGGTTTTGTTTGGTTTGAGTTTTTCAAAAATTTCGGTTAATTCATTTTTTCGGTTTGAACCGAAATAATATTGGTTCAGTTCGGTTAATCTAAAAATAAATTCGGTTTAACTAAAATAACCGAAATCAAAAATATATATTTTTTTGAATTATTATATATATATAATATAATACAGTAAATATAAACAAAAAACAGACTGTATGTATTTTCAATTGGTTAGAATGTATGTATCTTCAGTTTTTTACATATATAATATAATATGTATTCTTTTAACATTTCCAATTATTTTTTGTTTCCATTTTAAATTATTTTGATAAAATTTTCAAATATTTCGGTTTTCCGAAACCAAACCGAATTAACCAAAATAATTCAGTTCGGTTTGTGCATAAGTTTGGTTCGGTACGGTTCGATTACGAAAAAATTATCACTTCGATTTTCGGTTAATTCGGTTCAGTTCGGTTTCTGACCGAACTGACCGGACGCTGAGCCTTAGGTAGCACTATGGCCTTTAAATATAGGTATTTAATTTTTTTGTAAGAAACGTAAATTTTAAAAAAAAATTGCAAAACAATTTTTTTTTTTTAGAAAAAGACGAGCTATACAATTTTACAACTGAAAATAACCAAAATTAATTTTAAAAACAAATTGAAAATAATAATAATCATGAGACTACTCTAATAAAAACCAATTTTAGAATATAAAATAGAAACTGAATAATATTTTTTTTAAATTACTTTGAAATATATCAAATATGGTATGCAAATTGATCGTTGAGTGATGGAGAAAAGTACAGTGAATTCGGATTTAAAAAAAACATATCCTTTAACGGGAAAAATTAATTTAAAACGGAGGGGGAAAACTGAGATTGTCTGTAGGGTGCAAATTAGTTGGGTGTGATGTTTTAAAGGGAACCGGACATTAAATTAAATTGATCTAATGATTTAGATTAATTTCTAGTTTGTATTCTAATTTAATTTTTATTTGATCATTTGCCTAATAATCCTACTTAGTTTAAAATTACATTTAAGGTTGCACCCAATTTACAAAATCTTGTAATTGTAACTGTATTTGGTTGGAAGTTGCATTTTGGATTTGTTAAATTAAATGTAATCTTCTAAGAGATTGTTTGGTTCGACTCATATTTCGAACCCATATCTAGTGTTTAGTTGACTATTTTAAAATTAGATATGATTTCTTATACTCATCTAGAATCAAATTTGATACATGTGAATTTAAGAGAGTAGTATGAGGTATAAATTAAATTTCATTATCTCATTTTTATTTATAAAGTTGAATACAATCTTAAAACATATATCTTAAATATCATGTTGTTTAATTTTAAATAAGTTATGCTTATTTTTATTTAATTCAAATTATTAATAATTTTTTTGATTTAAATATTATAAATGAACATTGAATTTTAAAATTTTAATTTTTTAATCACTTATATATATTTATTTTTGTTTGTATGTTATATAAAAACTAAAATTCGACATATGCAATATATAAAAGTTTGATTCAATCAATGAATCAAAAATATTTAATTTAAAGAGATTTCATTCCATCACCGAAACAAGACATGATATGAGGATTGATTTCTGAACCTCATGCCGGCCCAACCTGATTCCTTATTCCAAACCCATATCGGCTTCTAAACCAAACGACCCTTAAATGTAATAAAAACAGTTTTAATTATTTTGCGTAAGCAGAAGTCGCACTTGGTTACAAACCATATTTTTATTACGAATATTTATAGAAAGCAGCAAAATTGTAAAAAAGCTTTAAAAAGTTAGCATTTTTGATCATTTTCCTTCATTTAATTAATTCATAAATAAATACATTTCATAGAAATTTTAGAAAATTCAAACAACACATCTCACAAAAAAATAAACACCCATACTTCCAAAATAAATAAATTCCTCTACTTTTTCATTAAAAATAATAAAAAAATATTAAATCTACAAAATAAGTTACACCAACATAACACATATTGACACATATTGTCAAACACAATAAATCACAAAGTTCCAAAAAAATTCATCTCTGGAACCCACGAGTTCGCACCAAAAAACAAATTTGTATCTACCACCCTCAAAATTAAAAAAAAAACTCCAAAAAATAAAATAAATCACAAATTATATTACAACCTCGGACCCCCTTGTCTGATAAAAGACAAACTTGCAATTCTCGCCACCTTCTACAGTTCTACTCCTTCTTCTTCCAACAACGACTACTACATCTTCGCGATTTCCGAGGTAACATTCTTTTTACCCCCAATCTCAGTTTTACTGTCTGTAAATATTTGTTTTTAACTTCATTTTTTATGTAAGTCATTTCAGTTCTAGTGTTCGTTTTATAGTTCATGTGATTTTACGTAGTTTTTGAATTTTAATTACATGATGTTAATTAGGGTTTTGAATTTGTGATTATTTAGATTATTTTACTGTAGTTATACATTTTTAACTCCACGTTGATATGATTTTTTTAATTGTAGCATTCGTTTTATAGTTGGTGCAATTTTAAGTGATTTTTTTTTAATTTTGATTGAATGGTTTGAATTTGTGAGTTTTTGTTGTGTGTTGTTGTTTCAACTCCATGTTAATGTAATTCTTGTTGAATTCGTGTAATTTACGTGATTATTGGTTCTTGATTGTTTTTAAGTAAATGATGTGGATTGAGGTTTTGAATTTGTGATTGTTTGTAGTGTGTAATTATTTTTAACTCCATGTTAATGTAATTCATATCAATTTAAGCTTTGGTTTCGTATAATTTAGGTAGTTATTGATTTTTAACCATTTTTAAGTGAATGATGTGGATTAAGGTTTTGAAGTTGCGATTGTTTACGGTATGTAATTATTTTAACTCCATGTTGATGTCATTGATTTCGATTCAAGCCTTTGTTGCATGTAATTTATGTAATTGTTGATTTTTAAGCATTTTTAAGTGAATGATGTGAATTAAGGTTTTGAATTTGTGATTGTTTACGGTATGTAATTATTTTAACTCCACGTTGATGTCATTCTTTTTTATTCAAGCCTTTGTTGCATGTAATTATTTATGTGATTGTTGATTTTTAAGCCATTTTTGGTTAAATGATGTAAATTTGGGTTTGAATTTGTGATATAACTGGTTTATGATTACAGATATGGAGCCAACGGAAAACAAATCATGGACGGTGGATTGTGCGTGTGGAGTGAATTTCGATGATGGAGAGGAAATGGTGAATTCTGATGAGTGTGGAGTGTGGGTGCACACGAGGTGTTCGAGGTACGTAAAGAGCGAAAAAGTGTTTACGTGTGAGAAATGTAGGAGGAAGAGTAAGAGGGGTGAGAATATTGAGGACGAGGATGCTGATAGTTTGCTTGGAATGGCGAATAAGAGTGGGGAGAATGTGGGGTCTAGCAGGACGACTTGGACAGGGAGGGTTCCGAGGGAGGAGAGGGCGCATGTGCAAGGAGTGGTTGGTGGGGAAATCGCGGGAACGGGGATTTTTGGGTCGGCGTTGTGGAGGGCGAGCGGGTATGTACATAAGAAGTTTGGTTTTCAGTATAAGGAGTTTGATTGGAATGACGGGAATGAGACTGGTGGTAATGAGGGTGGTGGAAATGAGCTTGGTAGTGAGGGTAGTAATTGGGGAGCATTGTCTTTGTTGAATAATTATAAAGAGGGGGGTGTTGGTGGTAGTGTAAGTTTTGGTGCGGGGAAGAGAACAAGAGATGAAGAAAGTAATAAAAAGAAAAGGGAGGAAGGCGAGGAAGGCGAGGAAGTTAATGACAATACAACTACCACTTCTAAGTTGATGCATAGAAGTAAGACAGTTGACCATTTAGATTATCAACCATCATCGAAGGTCAACCTCACACTACAGGAGGATCAGTCAAGCACTCTAAACACTCCTGCAACAATAAGTGATGAAGAGGTCTGAGTCAAGCTGGCGTTTTGTTGTCATGTTTTCTTGAAGTTCCTCTGCTAATGTTTTGCTAATTTCTGTTTCATCTTTTGCAGCTTGCATTATTATTGCATCAGGAGCTTAACAGATCTGCAAGAGTCTCGCGGGTGCCACGCATGCGGCATGCTGGTAGTTTACCCCAGTTAGCTTCTCCGACTGGTGCAAGCATGCTCATGAAGCAGTCACCATCTAATTCTGTGGGAAAACACCGTGGTTCGGTAAGTTGCACATGTCACTTTTAATTTCATTTATACTAGTGATTTCTCAATTACATTAATCGTTGTGCTTAAACAATACAAATATTCATTTCGCCCTTGGTAAGGCCCGTCCTTGTTAAGTTAGTTGTGTACTGATTTTTTTCCTTTTATATCCTTGTTGATTTAAATATAACGTGATAAGTACTGTTATAGGGTGTTAAGTAACCATCTATAATTAAAATCCTAAGGTGTTGGGAGGCGTCCTCAATTGGGTTATATAACTGTAATATCTTGCGCGACATGTCTTAGATATATAACTCTAAAATCACTTTGTTTTTAAGAATCAAACTTTAAAGCGCATAATGAGTATGCGTTTCCATAAACGTGATAAAAAACAAAGTACTGTTTTAGTTATGTTTCCATAGCTAAAACTAGGTACTGTTGACACCATAAATGTTTATCTCATCCTTCCAATTGGTTGATATTAATCGCTTACGTGTCATTCTTTATTGATGTTTTTATCAATGTTTATGTCTGGCCTTTTATGGCAAATTTTGAGAAATACTGCACCCAATATCATAAAAGGAAAAATATGGCCCTTTATGGCACAGAAAAATGAGTCTTAGACATGTCTTCTTTTAAAACGCAAAGGCGTGCAACGTTTCTTATATTTATAACTCTGAAGTCACTTTTTTTTTAAGAAACAAACTTTAATGCGCATCATAAGTATGCGTTTCCAAAAATATGATACACAGTGGCGTGTTTGGAAGACGTCACATGCAGTAGCGGTTTTACTAAATTGTAATGGATACCTGTACATGTGTTTTGGAATGGTTCCACACAACTGGTAATGTGTGGAGTCGACTCTGTGATCTTCACTTGAATGCACTACAAATGAACCACTGAACCAGATATATGCTTTGGCAAGATGTGAAACACACAATATTATAATGTGTCACATGTGGCATTAAGGGCCTTTCTATCCAGTTTATACTTTTTGGGCAATTTTCCTTAGATATCTATTAAGTTTCATCCTCTAATGATGTCATTTCTCATTTTTAATATTACTTGCACGGTTAATTTTCATAACTAATGAAGGTGAAGTGAAGCCTGAGGAGATTATATAAAAATAACCATGTTAAGGTAATGTCTTACATTGCCGAGGGTATAGCTTTGTACTTCTTTAGCCTAGTGGTATCCATCTTCCCTTGGTAACAAGAGGGCGAGAGATTGACCTTGTGTAGACAGCATTTATGACAGGCTGACAGTGTGAGTATTAAATTTTCTGTAAATGACCGATAATCGAAAAAAGCTATAGTGGAAAAGGATGAGTAAAAACAGTTTAAAATTTTCAATTGTTCCTTTTTTCTTTTATAAATGATAATGGCTGCTCGACTTAGCTTAATGGTAGTATCTGTTGTTGTTTTTAACAATAAAGGTTTCCAAAAGAAAAGGAAAAAGTGTAGCAACAGAGGGAACTCAAAATTCTCAAGAGCTCCGGGATGAATCTAAGAGTATGAAGAGATCACTACTGCTGCCAGTTCAGAGGACCAATGACTCGGCTCGCACAGAAAATTCTGTTACCATGAGGGTAGTGGACAATGGGTCAGCACCAGCCATACAATCTGCTAACAAGAGTAATCCTCCTGCAACTAACAAGCAGCATGTGTCTTCCAGATGTAAATCGACTCAAACTGCCTCTGATGATGACTCTGGCACTGGAAACCGTGTGACCTACCGCACCTTACCACGTTATTGCTTTAAGTTCTAAATTCTTCACATGTTTGAGAAAGATGTAGCAACGTACAGAATAAGAAAAAGAAGTACTGTAAAAGGAAACCACTAGATAAATATAAAAATAGATCCGGTCTATGATATTCTCTTCTTCATTTCCTCATGCATGAATCCTTGTCTATAGGATTGCTCTCAGAGATTGTAACCAAGCCCATGACTTATAAGGAGCTTTGCGATGCTGTTTTACCGGTATGTGTGAAATGTCTTTGTTCACGTTAAACATGAAAAAGATACAGTCTCACAACTTTCTGATTCTCTGTGCAGCACTGGCCTCACTTGAGGAAGAAGAATGGTGATTGTTATGCCTATTCCAGCCACTCACAGGCGGTCCTTGACTGTCTGAGGAGCAGAAAATCTTGGGCCCGCCTTGTTGATCGAGGTCCCAAGGTATGCCATTGTAATCATTAACAACTATTCTAGTTCTGCTTTCTAGTTCTGCTTAAATCAGCAGGAACACTGTTTGATGTTTCACTCTTGTTTAATTATCGATCAATGATTACAAACGAGTCATGGCCCGTATAAGAGATGGAAGAAGTGCTATTTATTAATGTTACTTTGTTCACTAAAGGTTATAGAATCATACGTTTTTATGTATACTCATTCACCATGCCCCTTGTTTTTAGATGTCTTTTTTATCTCAATTGTTATTAAGTATGTTAAATTGATTTTTAATTATTGCACTAGTCAAATGTTGGAAGGAAGCCCCGCCGGTCCGATGCTGAGGGTCTTAGTATTGTGGAATCATTCATTGGCCACATACCCAAGGGTAAGAGGCAGATGAGGAAGCGGCGCAGAGAGTTAGCGCTGCAAGAAGGAGATCTCAAGAGTGTGGACGGTGATGATGTCAGCAGTGGTGAAGATAGCTTGAGTTCTAGTTCCAGTAGTGGGGAGATGGGCTTGTCCAGTGGCGATGGTGGAACAGGTTCGAATGGGGGGCCATCTGGAGTTTATGCTTCAGAGTAGTTTCGTAAGTGTTGTAGTTTTTTTTATGATCTTCATGCCGGAAAACTCCGACGTTGTTCGAGTTTTACCAAGTACAGACTTTTCTAGAACTTGGAAGGTGTTCTGTGTTATACTGTAGTTTTTATGAGAAGTTCAAAACTTGGAAGGTGTTCTCTATGAGACTGTAGTTTTTATCAGGAGTTTAAGAATAGTTTTGAAAAAATTTACATTTGGATTTATGTCAGCGTTTCGTGGATTACCATGGATATATGTTGCTTCTGTTTTTATCATGTTTTAAGACACCCCTGTGAAGCAAAAATTTATGGTTTCGCCCTTGGAAACAATACACGGTAGCCAGCGGCGGATTCAGGCCCGATTTCAGCGGGGCACCATATACTTAAGTGACCATGTTACTTTTAGTGGTCTAAATTCAATTCTTTTTTGGTCATTTTCACTAGAAACCTGACATAGTAAAGAAATCAAGACAACACACTCTAGATTTTTTTTGATACTGAAAATTAATATTTCAACCAATTATTCTCCAATTTATTGATAATCATATTATTATAAATAAAATCAAATATGACTCAAATTATGAAAAAAATTATTAATATTATAGAAAATCTAAATTTTTTAGTGGGGTACGATAAAAAATATATATTTATACTTTTTTTTTTAAAAACCGCTAATTTTTGGTTATCAGGGCAGGGCAGAGGGGCAGGTGTCCCTGCTGACCCTATATGAATCCGGCCCTGACCGTAGCAATTGACAAAGTAACTCTACAGTACTATTGGTTGAACAATTGTGTTCTCAACTTTGTTCATATCTGTATATCAAGTAATCTAGGTAGTAAAAGTTCATTACGCAGAAAAGAAACTACAGAGTGCATACTACTAGAAGATTAAGGAGTCTGTTTCATTAACAGATACAGATATACCAACGACAACGATACGTTGATACTCAACTCGGTCACAAGAACTAGCTATCAGAATAGACAAAACCTTATAAGCAAGAAGATCATCAGAAATATTTGATCTTGTTCTCATTTTTTACATATGCCACTTGAGATCTTGAAGAAAAAACATGGCTATTATGAAAGTCTACTGATCGAAGATATTATGAAAGAGGTCTGATCGTTTTCCATCATTCTAGTTGTTCACAGTTCTGCCAACGCTTCCATTTTGAGATCTTGTAAGCTGTTTCTGAATAATTCATTTGATAAATTTGAATAAGTTATGCACTTCCACAATTGACGCGAGAAGTTCCATATTGAGATCTTGTAAGCTGTTTCTGAACATATTATCCACTTGATAATTCTGAATAAGCAGCCACTTTCATAATTGACACACATAATCCACTTGTATGATATAATTTTGGGCAGAAATTATTACCTTTTCAGGGTTTGTGATGAAAATCTTAGACAATAGATGCCTACATTCCATGGAAATCTGAATGCAGTTTGGTATCAAGAATGGGGCTTTCAGTATTCTCTGTCAAAAGCCAATTGTACATACGTTTACGAAGGCGTATAGCTCCCAATTTGAAATCAGGCAATTTAAAATTTAGCTTCTATTTCCCCTTCATATGCAAACTACTCTCATGTACACTAACCTCAATTGTCTTTTTAAAGTCATTTGGATCATTCGGATCCGAAAAGGGATAAGTCCCAACAAGCATCACATATAGAGTTACTCGCCAAGGCCAAACATCTGAAATCTATTATCTCGATAATTAGATAGAACATATGGCTATTAGCAAAATTTAGTACATCACCTAGGAAATCAACAGAAATTAACTTATCACCTTTCCGTCGTACGCTTTTCTGCTCAGAACCTCTGGTGCAACATAAGCTGGTGTTCCCACGGTAGATTTTGGTTGAGAATGAAAAACTGATGACTGGCAGTACGCAAATCCACCCAAATAAAAGAGAGGAGGGAAGTGGATTTAGCAGACAGAACATTTTTGTAATGGTATATATCTCAGAGTAATCTCTAAAATTATTACCTTGGAGTACCCAAAATCACATATTTTGACACGTGGCGCTAGACTTTCATCTAACAGTGTATTTTCGAGCTTCAGATCTCTATGGCAGATATGCTGTACAACATCATAGATCGCTAAAAACTAAAACTGTGAAATTCAGAGCTAATACCAAAAACAAAGCACAGACACATACCATTGAATGACAATAGCTAACTCCTGATATTAGTTGTTGGAAGAAAAACCTTGCCTGGTTCCAAATATAACAGGAAGTGCAAAATGAGTACATAAAATTTACCTATTAACAATTATAACGATGCCATTGGGAAACATCAAGATCTTATCTGCCTCGATAAAGAGTTTGGAACAGAGACCATCCCTTTGAACTGTCATTGGTGATCCTGACACAGGAGTGACGAGTAGACATGCCACTCATAATGAATGTCACTTTTCATGGTTTCTATCAGATATGGAACCTAAGAAAGTGGATGAGGCACTCGAAGATCCAGATTGGGTTATTGCTATGCAAGAAGAATTCAATCAGTTTGAGAGGCAGAAGGTATGAAAGTTGGTACCCGACCAAAGGGCGAGTCGGTAACAGGCACTAAGTGGGTATTTCGATGATTTACCAAGGGACTAGGAAGTATTTAGCTTCTTCAAGGCCATAAGAAGCACCATGTCTAATGACAAGTATCCAAAGCACTTCAACAAAAGTCATCTACCCAAACCTTGGAACTTATTCTTCAACATTCTGTTCTTTTGTCTGTCTCCCAAGACTGGTGGATTTCATGGACTAACACATTTCATGAGGCTAGTTGGAGTGGTTATTGCTTATAATCTTCCAATCAACTTTGGATGTCTGATAATGCAAAAGATATTGGAGAACCAAGATCAAAAACAAGATTACATATTATATGTGAGGTTCCTCCAGATTGTTCTCAATGGTAAGCTCACTGAAGCTCAGAAGGCCTTGGTTCATACAGACAATATGGAAAATTCACAAGTCGTGTCCTCAAAAATGGTGGGTAAACTGTTCAGACAAACTCCTTTTTCCAATAACAACCCCATTCATGTGACGGACTTCATGCAAAAATACTTTGACTCCATTGCTCAGGAACCTGTCTCTGAGACTAAAGATGATCACGAACCTGATGCTGAAAATGAGGATGATCATGAGGCAGAGGCTGAATATGAAGCAGATCTTCAGCCTAATCCTAACGCTCAACTAATGGATGTTGACCAAGAATTTGTAATTGCTGAACAGCCAGAAGAGGTTTCTCAACCTGAAGCTGCTGAACATCAAGAAGAAACTGAGCCAAATCAACCAGAGAAAAATGTTTAAAGGCTAGAATTCACAGGTATGAAGGAATCTTTTATGAGTTCTACTTTTGATGATTTTATTGACACTGATTCACATAATCTTGGTGACTTTCACACACAACTTTCCCGAGAGCGATTACAATCAGGAGGCAGTGAGTTTGTATTCCCACAAATTTATAACCACCCTCTAGAGCCCATAAATACATCTCAAACTCTCTTAGCCCAATCCCTGGCGTATAAGGATTCTTTGTGTATAGAGGGAGAAACTGCACATGATACAAAAAATAAGGAAGGTACTTTGAGTGAACCCACAACTCTGTCTCCAACGAAGGAAAATAGTACCCCGCTAAGACAACTATAACCTCCCATGTATCTTCCCAAAAGGATACAATGGCTGAAGAGGCACATAAACAGTTATCGGATCCATCTTCTCAACAAGGTGGGTCTATTGAAATTCGCCCGTTAGCCACGGCATCCTGTAATGAGTCAAACACACTCTCAAATCTTCAAGCTCTTGAAGTTTTACATGAGTCAATTAGAAGAGCGTTATTTGGTGAGGATGTATTGACGAAAACAAGGAATTCAACCATATTATGGTTATAATATCATGTTCGAGGTCCTTCAATGGATCAACTGCCTTCACAGGTGTTAGGAAAGAGTGTTGTAATCGCTGCGACATCCAGCACAACATGTGCCTCCCCAGGACTAAAAACCTTGGATACATCTGTGGATAGGGGATCCGACATTGGTGCAGATTGGAAACCCATTGGCGATGAACCAGATTCAACTGGTGAGCATACGGGAAAAGTGTCTTTACCGACACTAGAGGAAGCTGAGGAACAGATGTCAAATATGACAGCCTCAGTGATCCTCCTAGAAATTCAAACTCTTGACCAGTCGTCTCATGATGACATGCAACTTGTCTTGAACAAGGATCGGAACTCGCGAACTCCCATCGCACCACTGTTGACCTCCTTAAGGATGGCTCCAGTGCTTTCTGCAGGTACATCTTCTGGATCTCGGAGCTATGAGCGGAGTGTATCCGTGAGGGTGAGTGAAACACAAATCCCTAAACCGAGTGATGGAGTGTTCAGTGATACACTACGAGAAGCCCGTGAGATACCTACCTCCCAAATTACACCTATAGACATGTCACAATATGTAACCAAATCTTACCTTGAAAAGCAGTTAGCATTTAAAGATAGCTATCTCAAAGAACAACTGGCTCTCAAGGATCAATATCTCAAAGATGAACTGTCTATCAAGGATCCACCAGATTGCACATCTTTCTGAACAACTTGACCTTCGACAAGCATCATTTGCTAGTTTACGGGAATTCGTGGAGCAATCTTTCTCTCACTCAGGAAAGGGAAAAGCAATTGCCAATATTGAGCCAAAGATCTCAGTTAGCAAGCAAGCGCCAATCCCTGTCTCCTCTGGAATAGATTTTTCCAGTACTGGGCCAAAGACCTCAGTCAGTAAGCAAGTGTCTGTTTCAAAATCACCTACTCAAGAGATCCCTGTCTTGATCTTGCCTGCTAAATCAACCCCAGCTCTGAAGGATAACACAACTTAGGGGGAGAAATGGGTGGAGCAAGAAAAAGTAGCTGTTGTTGTGAACTTAATTCAAGATGCTTTTCAAGCAGCTGATTCTGGATATGATGCGTTTGGAGATGAGCTTCAAGAAGAAAAGAAAGAAAAAGAGGAGAGGATTGATCGAAAGGTGTTACTAAAGTTAAGACATACTGGTGAGAAGAGTTCTACGACTCAGGGGGAGAAATCAACATCAAAATAAGATCATTTGAGCAAAGTCATTACAACTCAGAGGAATCTTCTGTCAGAGATATATCCTCCAAAGCCCCTATTCTCAGAGTATGAACTGGAGAAAGGAGAGATAGACGAGAGTGATGTTCCTAAGGGGTATGAACCTAGATTTGAAGAAGTGGTCACGGAGGAGAAAAAAGATTATCTCTGAGGACTAGGAATATGAAGATGAAGATGCCTTCTCGGATGACTGTTTGTTCTATGGATTACAGGAGAAATTCAACCGATCTTATGAAGAAATTCAAGGAGAGATTGAAAGATCAAGAGCTAGAGTGCAAAGAGCCATATAGAGAAGGGAAGCAAGAGAAGCAAAAGAATCATATCTTCGGGCAAACAGGAGAGGAAAGGAATGGGATGAGATAAAAGGAAAATGGACAAATCTGAAAACTATTATAAGTTACAACCTGACAACCGGAATCTTCTAAACACTATGGAGAAGTACATAGAGGATTATCCCAATATTCATGAGTTCTATGATCAGTTTAATAGGATAATCACTGGTATCGCTGTGAATATTCTAAAGAATGGATGGAAAATCACTGTCGATCACAGAGATGGACTTCAAATAAAGATCTCTACTAGTGTATTAAAGAAGCTAAATATTGTGGAACTGTTTGTCTTAGCATCAAAAATCCCTTGGTTGAAAATAAATGAGAATGAATACTTCAGAGACAAGCTTCAGAAGATGATGATGGATGTGTCTCCTCAAGCATTCTTTTATCCATTCGTGATCAAAGTATTTGCAGATTGCAGAATGCAGAACATCACCATGTATGATCAACCTATAAGATCCATTCGTTATCTATAACTCACTTTCCTGGAAAGTAAACTCAGGAGCAAAAGAGCAAAATTGGAGGCACCAGGAGTCAAAAATTCAGTAGCAGGCTTTAGAGCTGCTAAAGTTCTATATGTTTATAAGCTCAATGATAAAATGATCAGGGATACAGAGAAGGACATGAAGAAAATTAAAAGAAATTATCATGATATGGTGTTCATAAATGGAGAGCCATAAATTAATCTTCTTAAAGATAGTGAACCTATCATCAGCACTGACAGTGAAGGAGATCTAGTCTTTGAGATCAACAAAGCAAAGATTAAGATCAATAATTTCAGAACAAGCGGATCAGAATCATTACATCAAGCCTTGATGGATGTCAGACTATCCACATGTAAAAAGGACAAGATTGCTTTGATTTCAATCATAAGAATACTTGATGAGGTAGTGGAAAAAGAATCGATTAACGACACCAAAAGAGTACGAGGACATCCTAAAAGGATAACAGTCTTCATAATGTCAAAAAGATCTACCATGTTGTTTGAACCCATTCCTAAGTGCTCCAAAATCAGGTATCTCTAGTTGATACTTAAGTAACTGAATAATCCACCTCCCATTAAAGCACTTGAAATAGAAGCTCGTGATTTAGTCCAAGCTAGACTGAATGACCTTCTGGATAGAAGTAAAGGATCATCTCTCCCACACTCAACAAAATTAACAGATCCTAGAAAGAAAGCTACCAAGAGAAAGCCTGATCAGACTCAATCCATTCAAGAAGGAGAAGGTAGTAAAGGAAAGAAGCTCAAGAAAACAAAAACAAAGAAGACATAGATTATCCGTTCAGGCTAGAGGAACACTTCTTTGTTATTTGTAATTTAAGAAATCTGGAATTGAATATGTAATCCAGAATATATTTAATATCTTAATCTGTTTTGAGGTTGTACTTTTTCATATTGTCATTTGAGTTATCCTTAGGGATTGCTTGTCAAACTCTAACAATCAAATAGGGGGAGATTGTAAAGCATAATGTAACGTAATATGTAATCGAGGAATTATAACTCAACATGAAACAGAAATAGATAAACAATATTAAATTATGAAACATAGGAACCCTAATGATGAAGACTGGATATATACAAAGAATCAAAAGATGGAATTGATATTTTAAGTTCATAATCAAGTCATGGGAAGAAGTTCATTAACATGTTCAAGCCTCCATAAAGAATAAGATGTCGAAGGACTTCCAGTGTCAGTGAAATGATTTGATTTGAAGTATTGAAGATCAAGGGTTCAGTGATTGAAGCACTGAATAATCAACCAAGGTGTATCAGCTCAGCATTACAAAAGAATTTGAATTAAATCAATTCATGTTAGTTGTTTGTGAACCAGACCAGTGCACCAAGCATCAGCATATTAGAGAAGGTTTAATTCAGTTATACAGAAAGATCAATATTGATACAATTATTAGAGTCAAGAATTTTTCTAAGTCAAAGATCCACTGCCAAGACAACTAGATCGCAAGTAAGTTGCAAGAAACAAAAATTGGCTAAGGAAAAATAGCTTACTATCCTGGTCGTAAGTATCTCATTCAGGGAGCTACAGGTCACAAGTAACTTTGTGACTTGGGAAATATGCATCCTCCTAGAAGCACAAGGTTGTAAGTAACCTGTACAGGGAAAAACAGGTTGCAAGTAAGTATTAGAGATGAAATTAAGGAAAAATCTTACACAGGTCTCCCTAGGTCGCAAGTAACTTTGCCCTAGGGAACTAGGTCGCAAGTAAATGCTAAAGGAGAAATTTGCTAAGGCAAAACCACTTGTGATGTTCTGGTCACAAGTAAGTGACTAGAAAAGGCTACTAGTGGTCGCAAGTTAAGTAGCAACCAAAGAACTCTCTCTTGTCGCAAGTAACTACTTGGTTGTGTTATTGTGAATTATAAATGCAGCAATTCAATGATTTGAATGGACAGAAATGTGCCACCTTCCCTAAGGAATTGAAGTCGAAAAAGCAGAAAATGAATACAATTTCATTTGGTAATCTTCCTCAGCCAACATAAAGTATTTTACTGGAGCTCCATTAAAGACTTCATTTATTAAGCTTGTAAACACAAAGTTGTGTTGTTGAATTTATATTAATAAAATAATATATTTCTCGAATTATTTTGTGTCTATTTTAATTCCGTACTTATAACGAAGAACTTGAAACGAATCGAAAAAGATTGTAGGTATCGTATTCAACCCCCCCCCCCCTTTACGATACTTTGGAAGCGGCTTATGTTGATGAACGGTTATACAACTGTGGTATTTATGAATTAACGTCATAAGTGGAAGCTTAATTTCCATCTCAATATGTGACTTTGGATTGTGTTACATATTTAGCTCCTGGCTACTGCTGTTTTATTGATCTACGACTGTATACCTCTACAATCATCTAGTACTTCATGATTGTAATTCAGGCTGAGCACAACATTTGCATGCACTCATTTTACATATTAAGTGTAACTTGTGTATTTGGCGGTTCCTTATTTAGCGCTACGCATAACTCATTGGTAACTTCTATTTTGATCAAGAAAACCGATAAAATGAATATGCTAATGAAGGCTACAGATTCAAAGATTCAGATAAGAGGAAGAAACTTATAATATCTTAACCGCTCATGTTATTTTGGTGATTGATTTTCTAATATGCTAGTTTTAACCTGTGTCAGAGGGAGTAAAACACCAGGGAAGGTTTGGACCCTCCCTGAAATTGGTCCAAATTGTTTTTTTAAGAAAGCCCAATGTAAAAGTTCCCCAAAAAATACACATTCACAAAACTCACGCATCAGCACATACACATCAATGAAAAATTCAGAAAACAGAGAAATGTGATAAGAGAAGAGAGATGTGACCGAGAGAGATGTGATAATAGTGAATAAAAACGGATAAGTGATAATAGTTTGTAACATGATAGGGGACGAATGGTTAAATGTTTAAATAATTTATTGATAATATATATTGAGCGTTATATTTTCCTAAGCGTGAAAACTGAAGATGTACTTCAAACGTCCGGAGTGTAGACGGGAGCGCTGAAAACATATAATTGTAATAAAATATGTTTTTCATGATATTATTTTGCACTTTTCTACTTTTAGTTGAGAATTTTTTTAGCTTATATTCGCCTTCTCTCTGATTTCAACAACTCTCATTCTTTACACTTCTTTCGAGCGGCTTATCACTACTTTAGGTAGCACTATGGCCTTCAAAAAAAATACAATTTTGCTTTTGTAAAAATATATATTTTAATTATTTTTTGTAAAACGACTTTTTTGGGAAAAAAGGTATGCAATTTTACAATTGAAATTAACCAAATCAACTTTATTGAAAATTTAGGAATAATAAAAAGTGGTTCAAAATTGGATTTAAGGTTACACCCTTACAAAATCTTGTATCTGTAATAGTTTTTGGTTGGGATTTGCCTTTAATATTGGATTTGTTAAATCAAATGTACCCTTGTTAAATGTAATCAAAAATAGTTTTAATTATTTTGCTGAAACAAAAGTCTCATTTTCTCGAGTTACAAACCATATTTTATTGTGTATATTTACAGAAAACAGCAAAATCGTAAAAAAAACTTTAAAAAGTTAGCACTTTTGCTCATTTTCCTTTATTTAAATAATTCATAAATAAATAAACTTCATAGAAATTTTAGAAAATTTAAACAACACATCTCACAAGAAAACAAACACCCATATTTCGCCAAAAACATTTTCCTATACTTTTTCATAAAAAATAATAAGAAACTATTTAATCTACATAATACATTACACCAACATAACAGATATGGGCACACATTGTCAAACACAATAAATCACAAATTTCCAAAAAATTTCTTCTCAAGGTAGTACTAGGGGTGAGTAAAACCAAACCGAAACCGAGAAACTGAACCGAATCATATAATTTCGGTTCTGTTTGGTTTGAGTTTTTCAAAAATTTCGGTTAATTCGTTTTTTTCGGTTTGAACCGAAATAATATTGATTTAGTTCGGTTAATCTAAAAATAAATTCGGTTTAACTGAAATAACCGAAATCCAAAATATATATTTTTTTGAATTATTATATATATATAATGTAATATAGTAAATATAAACAAAAAACAGACTGTATGTATTTTCAATTGGTTAGAATGTATGTATCTTCAGTTTTTTACATATATAATATAATATGTATTCTTTTAACATTTCCAATTATTTTTTGTTTCCATTTTAAATTATTTTGATAAAATTTTCAAATATTTCGGTTTTCAGAAACCAAACCGAATTAACCGAAATAATTCAGTTCGGTTTGTGCATAAGTTTGGTTCGGTTCGGTTCGATTACGAAAAAATTATCACTTCGATTTTCGGTTAATTCGGTTGGGTTCGGTTTCTGACCGAACCGACCGGACGCTGAGCCTTAGGTAGCACTATGGCCTTTAAATATAGGTATTTAATTTTTTTGTAAGAAACGTAAATTTTTAAAAAAAATTGCAAAACAATTTTTTTTTTTAGAAAAAGACGAGCTATACAATTTTACAACTGAAAATAACCAAAATTAATTTTAAAAACAAATTGAAAATAATAATAATCATGAGACTACTCTAATAAAAACCAATTTTAGAATATAAAATAGAAACTGAATAATATTTTTTTTAAATTACTTTGAAATATATTAAATATGGTATGCAAATTGATCGTTGAGTGATGGAGAAAAGTACAGTGAATTCGGATTTAAAAAAAACATACCCTTTAACGGGAAAAATCAATTTAAAACGGAGGGGGAAAACTGAGATTGTCTGTAGGGTGCAAATTAGTTGGGTGTGATGTTTTAAAGGGAACCGGACATTAAATTAAATTGATCTAATGATTTAGATTAATTTCTAGTTTGTATTCTAATTTAATTTTTATTTGATCATTTGCCTAATAATCCTATTTAGTTTAAAATTACATTTAAGGTTGCACCCAATTTACAAAATCTTGTAATTGTAACTGTATTTGGTTGGAAGTTGCATTTTGGATTTGTTAAATTAAATGTAATCTTCTTAGAGATTGTTTGGTTCGGCTCATATTTCGAACCCATATCTAGTGTTTAGTTGACTATTTTAAAATTAGATATGATTTCTTATACTCATCTAGAATCAAATTTGATACATGTGGATTTAAGAGAGTAGTATGAGGTATAAATTAAATTTCATTATCTCATTTTTATTTATAAAGTTGAATACAATCTTAAAACATATATCTTAAATATCATGTTGTTTAATTTTAAATAAGTTATGCTTATTTTAATTTAATTCAAATTATTAATAATTTTTTTGATTTAAATATTATAAATGAACATTGAATTTTAAAATTTTAATTTTTTAATCACTTATATATATTTATTTTTGTTTGTATGTTATATAACAACTTAAATTCGACATATGCAATATATAAAAGTTTGATTCAATCAATGAATCAAAAATATTTAATTTAAAGAGATTTCATTCCATCACTGAAACAACACATGATATGAGGATTGATTTCTGAACCTCATGCCGGCCCAACCTGATTCCTTATTCCAAACCCATATCGGCTTCTAAACCAAACGACCCTTAAATGTAATCAAAAACAGTTTTAATTATTTTGCATAAGCAGAAGTCGCACTTGGTTACAAACCATATTTTTATTACGAATATTTATAGAAAGCAGCAAAATTGTAAAAAAGCTTTAAAAAGTTAGCATTTTTGATCATTTTCCTTCATTTAATTAATTCATAAATAAATACATTTCATAGAAATTTTAGAAAATTCAAACAACACATCTCACAAAAAAATAAACACCCATACTTCCAAAATAAAAAAATTCCTCTACTTTTTTATTAAAAATAATAAGAAAATATTAAATCTACAAAATACGTTACACCAACATAACACATATTGACACATATTGTCAAACACAATAAATCACAAAGTTCCAAAAAAATTCATCTCTAGAACCCACGAGTTCGCACCAAAAAACAAATTTGTATCTACCACCCTCAAAATTAAAAAAAAACTCCAAAAAATAAAATAAATCACAAATTATATTACAACCTCTGACCCCCTTGTCTCATAAGAGACAAACTTGCAATTCTCGCCACCTTCTACAGTTCTACTCCTTCTTCTTCCGACAACGACTACTACATCTTCGCGATTTCCGAGGTAACATTCTTTTTACCCCCAATCTCAGTTTTACTGTCTGTAAATATTTGTTTTTAACTTCATTTTTTATGTAAGTCATTTCAGTTCTAGTGTTCGTTTTATAGTTCATGTGATTTTACGTAGTTTTTGAATTTTAATTACATGATGTTAATTAGGGTTTTGAATTTGTGATTATTTAGATTATTTTACTGTAGTTATACATTTTTAACTCCACGTTGATATGATTTTTTTAATTGTAGCATTTGTTTTATAGTTGGTGCAATTTTAAGTGATTTTTTTTAATTTTGATTGAATGGTTTGAATTTGTGAGTATTTGTTGTGTGTTGTTGTTTCAACTCCATGTTAATGTAATTCCTGTTGAATTCGTGTAATTTACGTGATTATTGGTTCTTGATTGTTTTTAAGTAAATGATGTGGATTGAGGTTTTGAATTTGTGATTGTTTGTAGTGTGTAATTATTTTTAACTCCATGTTAATGTAATTCATATCAATTTAAGCTTTGGTTTCGTATAATTTAGGTAGTTATTGATTTTTAACCATTTTTAAGTGAATGATGTGGATTAAGGTTTTGAAGTTGCGATTGTTTACGGTATGTAATTATTTTAACTCCATGTTGATGTCATTGATTTCGATTCAAGCCTTTGTTGCATGTAATTTATGTAATTGTTGATTTTTAAGCATTTTCAAGTGAATGATGTGAATTATGGTTTTGAATTTGTGATTGTTTACGGTATGTAATTATTTTAACTCCACGTTGATGTCATTCTTTTTTATTCAAGCCTTTGTTGCATGTAATTATTTATGTGATTGTTGATTTTTAAGCCATTTTTGGTTAAATGATGTAAATTTGGGTTTGAATTTGTGATATAACTGGTTTATGATTACAGATATGGAGCCAACGGAAGATTGGGGAAACAAATCATGGACGGTGGATTGTGCGTGTGGAGTGAATTTCGATGATGCATGGAGAGGAAATGGTGAATTGTGATGAGTGTGGAGTGTGGGTGCACACGAGGTGTTCGAGGTACGTAAAGAGCGAAAAAGTGTTTACGTGTGAGAAATGTAGGAGGAAGAGTAAGAGGGGTCAGAATATTGAGGACGAGGTTGCTGATAGTTTGCTTGGAATAGCGAATAAGAGTGGGGAGAATGTGGGGTCTAGCAGGATGACTTGGACAGGGAGGGTTCCGAGGGAGGAGAGGGCGCATGTGCAAGGAGTGGTTGGTGGGGAAAGCGCGGGAACGGGGATTTTTGGGTCGGCGTTGTGGAGGGCTAGCGGGTATGTACATAAGAAGTTTGGTTTTCAGTATAAGGAGTTTGATTGGAATGACGGGAATGAGACTGGTGGTAATGAGGGTGGTGGAAATGAGCTTGGTAGTGAGGGTAGTAATTGGGGAGCGTTGTCTTTGTTGAATAATTATAAAGCGGGGGGTGTTAGTGGTAGTGTAAGTTTTGGTGCGGGGAAGAGAACAAGAGATGAAGAAAGTAATAAAAAGAAAAGGGAGGAAGGCGAGGAAGGCGAGGAAGTTAATGACAATACAACTACCACTTCTAAGTTGATGCATAGAAGTAAGACAGTTGACCATTTAGATTATCAACCATCATCGAAGGTCAACCTCACACTACAGGAGGATCAGTCAAGCACTCTAAACACTCCTGCAACAATAAGTGATGAAGAGGTCTGAGTCAAGCTGGCGTTTTGTTGTCATGTTTTCTTGAAGTTCCTCTGCTAATGTTTTGCTAATTTCTGTTTCATCTTTTGCAGCTTGCATTATTATTGCATCAGGAGATTAACAGATCTGCAAGAGTCTCGCGGGTGCCACGCATGCGGCATGCTGGTAGTTTACCCCAGTTAGCTTCTCCGACTGGTGCAAGCATGCTCATGAAGCAGTCACCATCTAATTCTGTGGGAAAAGACCGTGGTTCGGTAAGTTGCACATGTCACTTTTAATTTCATTTATACTAGTGATTTCTCAATTACATTAATCGTTGTGCTTAAACAATACAAATATTCATTTCGCCCTTGGTAAGGCCCGTCCTTGTTAAGTTAGTTGTGTACTGATTTTTTTCCTTTTATATCCTTGTTGATTTAAATATAACGTGATAAGTACTGTTATAGGGTGTTAAGTAACCATCTATAATTAAAATCCTAAGGTGTTGGGAGGCGTCCTCAATTGGGTTATATAACTGTAATATCTTGCGCGACATGTCTTAGATATATAACTTTAAAATCACTTTGTTTTTAAGAATCAAACTTTAAAGCGCATAATGAGTATGCGTTTCCATAAACGTGATAAAAAACAAAGTACTGTTTTAGTTATGTTTCCATAGCTAAAACTAGGTATTGTTGACACCATAAATGTTTATCTCATCCTTCCAATTGGTTGATATTAATCGCTTACGTGTCATTCTTTATTGATGTTTTTATCAATGTTTATGTCTGGCCTTTTATGGCAAATTTTGAGAAATACTGCACCCAATATCATAAAAGGAAAAATATGGCCCTTTATGGCACAGAAAAACGAGTCTTAGACATGTCTTCTTTTAAAACGCAAAGGCGTGCAACGTTTCTTATATTTATAACTCTGAAGTCACTTTTTTTTTAAGAAACAAACTTTAATACGCATCATAAGTATGTGTTTCCAAAAATGTGATACACAGTGGCGTGTTTGGAAGACGTCACATGCAGTAGCGGTTTTACTAAATTGTAATTGTAATGGCAAGATGTGAAAAACACAATATTATAATGTGTCACTTGTGGCATTAAGGGCCTTTTGACCTTGTGTATTAAATTTTCTGTAAATGACCGGTAATCGAAAAAAGCTATAGTGGAAAAGGATGAGTAAAAACAGTTTAAAATTTTCAATTGTTCTTTTTTTTCTTTTATAAATGATAATGGGTGCTCGACTTAGCTTAATGGTAGTATCTGTTGTTGCTTTTTAACAATAAAGGTTTCCAAAAGAAAAGGAAAAAGTGTAGCAACAGAGGGAACTCAAAATTCTCAAGAGCTCCAGGATGAATCTAAGAGTATGAAGAGATCACTACTGCTGCCAGTTCAGAGGACCAATGACTCGGCTCGCACAGAAAATTCTGTTACCATGAGGGTACTGGACAATGGGTCAGCACCAGCCATACAATCTGCTAACAAGAGTAATCCTCCTGCAACTAGCAAGCAGCATGTGTCTTCCAGATGTAAATCGACTCAAACTGCCTCTGATGATGACTCTGGCACTGAAAACCGTGTGACCTACCGCACCTTACCAGGTTATTGCTTTAAGTTCTAGATTCTTCACATGTTTGAGAAAGATAGAGCAACGTACAGAATAAGAAAAAGAAGTACTGTAAAAGGAAACCACTAGATAAATATAAAAATAGATCTGGTCTATGATATTCTCTTCTTCATTTCCTCATGCATGAATCCTTGTCTATAGGATTGCTCTCAGAGATTGTAACCAAGCCCATGACTTATAAGGAGCTTTGCGATGCTGTTTTACCGGTATGTGTGAAATGTCTTTGTTCACGTTAAACGTGAAAAAGATACAGTCTCACAACTTTCTGATTCTCGGTGCAGCACTGGCCTCACTTGAGGAAGAAGAATGGTGATTGTTATTGCTTTTCCAGCCACTCACAGGCAGTCCTTGACTGTCTGAGGAGCAGAAAATCTTGGGCCCGCCTTGTTGATCGAGGTCCCAAGGTATGCCATTGTAATCATTAGCAACTATTTCTAGTTCTGCTTTCTAGTTCTGCTTAAATCAACAGGAACACTGTTTGATGTTTCACTCTTGTTTAATTATCGATCAATGATTACAAACGAGTCATGGCCCGTATAAGAGATGGAAGAAGTGCTATTTATTAATATTACTTTGTTCACTAAAGGTTATAGAATCATACGTTTTTATGTATACTCATTCACCATGCCCCTTGTTTTTAAATGTCTTTTTTATCTCAATTGTTATTAAGTATGTTAAATTGATTTTTAATTATTGCACTAGTCAAATGTTGGAAGGAAGCCCCGCCGGTCCGATGCTGAGGGTCTTAGTATTGTGGAATCATTCATTGGCCACATACCCAAGGGTAAGAGGCAGATGAGGAAGCGGCGCAGAGAGTTAGCGCTGCAAGAAGGAGATCTCAAGAGTGTGGACGGTGATGATGTCAGCAGTGGTGAAGATAGCTTGAGTTCTAGTTCCAGTAGTGGGGAGATGGGCTTGTCCAGTGGCGATGGTGGAACAGGTTCGAATGGGGGGCCATCTGGAGTTTATGCTTCAGAGTAGTTTCGTAAGTGTTGTAGTTTTTTTTATGATCTTCATGCCGGAAAACTCCGACGTTGTTCGAGTTTTACCAAGTACAGACTTTTCTAGAACTTGGAAGGTGTTCTGTGTTATACTGTAGTTTTTATGAGGAGTTCAGAACTTGGAAGGTGTTCTCTCAGATTGTAGTTTTTATCAGGAGTTTAAGAATAGTTTTGAAAAAATTTACATTTGGATTTATGTCAGCGTTTCCTGGATTACCATGGATATATGTTGCTTCTGTTTTTATCATGTTTTAAAAAAACCCCTGTGAAGCCAAAATTTATGGTTTCGCCCTTGGAAACAATACACGGTAGCCCGCGGCGGATTCAGGTCCGATTTCTCCGGGGCACCATATACCTAAGTGACCATGTTACTTTTAGTGGTCTAAATTCAATTCTTTTTTGGTCATTTTCACTAGAAACCTGACATAGTAAAGAAATCAAGACAACACACTCTAGATTTTTTTTGATACTGAAAATTAATATTTCAACCAATTATTCTCCAATTTATTGATAATCATATAATTATAAATAAAATCAAATATGACTCAAATTATGAAAAAATTATTAATATTATAGAAAATCTAAATTTTTTAGTGGGGTACTATAAAAATATATATTTATACTTTTTTTTTAAAAACCGCTAATTTTTGGTTATCAGGGCAGAGGGGCAGGTGTCCCTGCTGACCCTATATGAATCCGGCCCTGACCGTAGCAATTGACAAAGTAACTCTACAGTACTATTGGTTGAACAATTGTGTTCTCAACTTTGTTCATATCTGTATATCAAGTAATCTAGGTAGTAAAAGTTCATTACGTAGAAAAGAAACTACAGAGTGCATACTACTAGAAGTTTAAGGAGTCTGTTTCATTAACAGATACAGATATACCAACGACAACGATACGTTGATACTCAACTCGGTCACAAGAACTAGCTATCAGAATAGATAAAACCTTATAAGCAAGAAGATCATCAGAAATATTTGATCTTGTTCTCATTTTTTACATATGCCACTTGAGATCTTGAAGAAAAAACATGGCTATTATGAAAGTCTACTGATCGAAGATATTATGAAAGAGGTCTGATCGTTTTCCATCATTCTAGTTGTTCAAAGTTCTGCCAACGCTTCCATTTTGAGATCTTGTAAGCTGTTTCTGAATAATTCACTTGATAAATTTGAATAAGTGATGCACTTCCACAATTGACGCGAGAAGTTCCATATTGAGATCTTGTAAGCTGTTTCTGAACATATTATCCACTTGATAATTCTGAATAAGCGGCGCACTTTCACAATTGACACACATAATCCACTTGTATGATATAATTCGGGGCAGAAATTATTACCTTTTCAGGGTTTGTGATGAAAATCTTAGACAATAGATGCCTACATTCCATGGAAATCTTAATGCAGTTTGGTATCAAGAATGGGGCTTTCAGTATTCTCTGTCAAACGCCAATTGTACATACGTTTACGAAGGCGTATAGCTCCCATTTTGAAATCAGGCAATTTCAAATTTAGCTTCTATTTCCCCTTCATATGCAAACTACTCTCATGTACACTAACCTCAATTGTCTTTTTAAAGTCATTTGGATCATTCGGATCCGAAAAGGGATAAGTCCCAACAAGCATCACATATAGTACATATGGCTATTAGCAAAATTTAGTACATCACCTAGGAAATCAACAGAAATTAACTTATCACCTTTCCGTCGTACGCTTTTCTGCTCAGAACCTCTGGTGCAACATAAGCTGGTGTTCCCACGGTAGATTTTGGTTGAGAATGAAAAACTGATGACTGGAAGTACGCAAACCCACCCAAATAAAAGAGAGGAGGGAAGTGGATTTAGCAGACGGAACATTCTTGTAATGGTATATATCCCAGAGTAATCTCTAAAATTATTACCTTGGAGTACCCAAAATCACATATTTTGACACGTGGCGCTAGACTTCCATCTAACAGTGTATTTTCGAGCTTCAGATCTCTATGGCAGATATGCTGTACAACATCATAGATCGCTAAAAACTAAAACTGTGAAATTCAGAGCTGATACCAAAAACAAAGCACAGACACATACCATTGAATGACAATAGCTAACTCCTGATATTAGTTGTTGGAAGAAAAACCTTGCCTGGTTCCAAATATAACAGGAAGTGCAAAATGTGTACATAAAATTTACCTATTAACAACTATAACGATGCCATTGGGAAACATCAAGATCTTATCTGCCTCGATAAAGAGTTTGGAACAGAGACCATCCCTTTGAACTGTCATTGGTGATCCTGACACAGGAGTGACGAGTAGACATGCCACTCATAATGAATGTCACTTTTCAGGGTATCTATCAGATATGGAACCTAAGAAAGTGGATGAGGCACTCGAAGATCCAGATTGGGTTATTGCTATGCAAGAAGAATTCAATCAGTTTGAGAGGCAGAAGGTATGGAAGTTGGTACCCGACCAAAGGGCGAGTCGGTAACAGGCACTAAGTGGGTATTCAGAAAAAAGTTAGATGAAGATGGCATTGTAACGAGAAACAAGACCAGACTGGTAGCTAAAGGTTACTCTCAAGAAGAGGGTATAGATTATGATGAAACCTATGCACCGGTAGCTAGACTTGAGGCAATCAGGATATTTTTGGCATTCACAGCATATTCAGATTTCAAGGTTTATCAAATGGATGTGAAGAGTGCATTATTAAATGGGGAGCTTGAAGAGGAAGTGTATGCGGAACAACCTCCAGGTTTTGAAAATCTAAATCTGGCTGACTTTGTATATTTTCTATTCAAAGCCCTCTATGGTCTTAAGCAAGCTCCAAGGACATTGTATGACACTCACCAAGAGTTTTTACTTGAAAATGGTTTTACTAGAGGTGTTATAGATAAAACTGTGTTTCATAAAATGCATAAATCTGATATGATATTAGTTCAAGTATATGTTGATGACATTATATTTTGTTCTACTAATGATGATCTTTGTAAGAGATTTTTTAATCTAATGCAGAGTAAGTATGAAATGAGCATGATGGGAGAGTTGGACTACTTTCTTGGATTACAAGTGAGTCAATGGAAAGATGGTGTATTCATCTGTCAATCCAAGTACATAAAAGAGCTTCTCAAGAAGTACAATATGGAAGATTCAACTCCGGCAAAGACTCCAATGCCAACAGCCTCTAAGCTTGATCATGACAAAACTGGTAAGAAAGTTGACATCACAAGCTATAGAGGTATGATAGGCTCATTACTTTATCTTACAACAAGTAAACCAGATATTATGTTTACAACATGGTTATGTGCTAAATTTCAAGCTGACCCTAAGGAATCTCATCTTATAGTTGTTAAGAGGATATTTAGGTAACTTAAGGGGACTCCAAATCTTGGAATTTGGTACCCTAAAGGTATAGGTTTTAACCTAGTTGGCTATACAGATTCATATTTTGCAGGTTGTAAGATTGACCATAAAAGTAATTCAGGAAGCTGTTACTTTCTTGGAAGAAGGTTGGTTTCATGGCATAGCAAGAAGCAGTACTCAGTATCCACATCAACTGCTAAAGCTGAATACATAGTTGCTGGAAGCTATTGTGCTCAAATCTTGTGGATGAGGAACCAACTGCGGGATTATGGTATGTTGTTGTCAAATATTCCAATATTTTATGACAATACAAGTGTCATAGCAATCTCAAACAACCCAATTAGAAGATCAAATTGCAGACATGTTCACAAAACCACGTGATGAAAACATTTTCTCTAAGTTGGTTAGTGAACTTCGGATGTTAAATCTTTCTAATTAATAAATTAGAAGTCAATAACTATAATTTACATTAAATAAATTCACTTGTTATTCAATGTCAATATGATAAGGACATGTGAATTTATGTGTCATTATTTATTTCTTGTAGTTCAAATATTTGTGCGTTTGTACCTAATTGATAAATATTTTTGCACACTTATATTGATAAATTATTTAAAAATAAATTAATCATAATTGGTTCAGTTATGAGTAAAGTTTAGTAGCATAATCTTGATTTAATTATTTGAGACTTTATCAATTCAATAATAAAAGTTTCAATTTTAATAATCAAAGTTGTTATTTGTTAATTTTAGTGGACTTTAAATTATTTAATATTTAAAGAGGTTCATTAAAGTTAACTAGTAATTAGCAGCATAATTTATTTCATAAAAATATAATATTATCAAGTTTAATGATAATAGTTGTATTATTATGAATAAAATTGTGAAGTACGGAAATTTTTTTAAGTACAGAGTTACTTGCGACCACAGTGCACTATAGGTCGCAAGTAAGTACTTAAACTATTTTTGTTCTTGTTACGGGGGATACTAGTCGCAAGTAACTACTTAGATTTGAGTTAGTTGTGACAAGGCTGTTCCCTGTAGTAGTTAAGTAAGACTAAAAAAATTGTATCAGAGTTACTTGCGACCTTAACATCATTGTGGTCGCAAGTAACTGCATTGTTTTTCCAAGTTATTGCTTAGGTTACTTGCGACCCCTGTGAACTATAGGTCGCAAGTAACTGTCTTATTTTTTTTCTTCTGCGTTACTGCTGTGTATATATGTGATCTCTCAGTTCATATCTTTTATATATATATATATATATATATATACACACAGTCGCAAGTAAGGACGATAAAAGAGAGAATAATTTTCAATCGATTGGAACAGTACCCAAATATTCTGCTAAAATCTCCAAAAATTGCAGATTTGTGAAGCCCATGACCTACTCTATCATTTGACTGTTAAATCACACATTTTCACTGGTTAATTTGATAGATCTTAAACTGTGATTTCTAAGGAATAAGGCTCCGTTTGGTTTGTACTTAATTGATTATTCTTCTTATTTGCTCTCTAGTGTTCTATTATTGCATATTTGCTCCGCATAAATTTGTGTGTTTTGCATATTAGTCTCGTGTTATTATTTCAAGTGCACGATAAATTTGTTTTACGGTCAAAATGTTATTCTCATTTTTAATTAAAATGGTGGATAATATTACGATACCTAAAATAAATTATGTCTTGGTTATAAATCGCAATCCATCTCACATGGGCTATTTTGAAAATAGGATTCGCTTTTTAGACGAGCACCCGATTGTGCATTATGCTTTAACTACTAATGTCTAATTAAATGTTGAGCTTCTCAGAAACATTCACACCTCATCTATAGACACATCAGATGACGATCAACTAAGCTTCATGTTCCCCATTAATGATGAGATAATTGAAATCATTGAGGATGATTTCAATGAACATCTTCATTTTCCTCGGGATGATTTCGATGATTTACCAAGGGACTAGGAAGTATTTAGCTTCTTCAAGGCCATAAGAAGCACCATGTCTAATGACAAGTATCCAAAGCACTTCAACAAAAGTCATCTACCCAAACCTTGGAACTTATTCTTTAACATTCTGTTCTTTTGTCTGTCTCCCAAGACTGGTGGATTTCATGGACTAACACATTTCATGAGGCTAGTTGGAGTGGCTATTGCTCATAATCTTCGAATCAACTTTGGACGTCTGATAATGCAAAAGATATTGGAGAACCAAGATCAAAAACAAGATTACATCTTATATGTGAGGTTCCTTCAGATTGTTCTCAATGGTAAGCTCACTGAAGCTCAGAAGGCCTTGGTTCATACAGACAATATGGAAAATTCACAAGTCGTGTCCTCAAAAATGGTGGGTAAACTGTTCAGACAAACTCCTTTTTCCAATAACAACCCCATTCATGTGACGGACTTCATGCAAAAATATTTTGACTCCATTGCTCAAGAACCTGTCTCTGAGACTAAAGATGATCACGAACCTGATGCTGAAAATGAAGATGATCATGAGGCAGAGGCTGAATATGAAGCAGATCTTCAGCCTAATCCTAACGCTCAACTAATGGATGTTGACCAAGAATTTGTAATTGCTGAACAGCCAGAAGAGGTTTCTCAACCTGAAGCTGCTGAACATCAAGAAGAAATTGAGCCAAATCAACCAGAGAAAAATGTTTAAAGGATAGAATTCACAGGTATGAATGAATCTTTTATGAGTACTACTTTTGATGATTTTATTGACACTGATTCACGTAATCTTGGTGACTTTCACACACAACTTTCCCGAGAGCGATTACAATCAGGAGGCAGTGAGTTTGTATTCCCACAAATTTATAACCACCCTCTAGAGCCCATAAATACATCTCAAACTCTCTTAGCCCAATCCCTGGCGTATAAGGATTCTTTGTGTATAGAGGGAGAAACTGCACATGATACAAAAAATAAGGAAGGTACTTTGAGTGAACCCACAACTCTGTCTCCAACGAAGTGAAATAGTATCCCCGCTAAGACAACTATAACCTCCCATATATCTTCCCAAAAGGATACAATGGCTGAAAAGGCACATAAACAGTTATCGGATCCATCTTCTCAACAAGGTGGGTCTATTGAAATTCGCCCGTTAGCCACGGCATCCTGTAATGAGTCAAACACACTCTCAAATCTTCAAGCTCTTGAAGTTTTACATGAGTCAATTAGAAGAGCGTTATTTGGTGAGGATGTATTGACGAAAACAGGGAATTCAACCATATTATGGTTATAATATCATGTTCGAGATCCTTCAATGGATCAACTACCTTCACAGGTGTTAGGAAAGAGTGTTGTAATCGCTGCGACATCCAGCACAACACGTGCCTCCCCAGGACCAAAAACCTTGGATACATCTGTGGATAGGGGATCCGACATTGGTGCAGATCGGAAACCCATTGGCGATGAACCAGATTCAACTGGTGAGCATACGGGAAAAGTGTCTTCACCGACACTGGAGGAAGCTGAGGAACAGATGTCAAATATGACAGCCTCAGTGATCCTCCCAGAAATTCAAACTCTTGACCAATCGTCTCATGATGACATGCAACTTGTCTTGAACAAGGATCGGAACTCGCGAACTCCCATTGCACCACTGTTGACCTCCTTACGGATGGCTCCAGAGCTTTCTGCAGGTACATCTTCTGGATCTCGGAGCTATGAGCGGAGTGTATCCGTGAGGGTGAGTGAAACATAAATCCCTAAACCGAGTGATGGAGTGTTCAGTGATACACTACGAGAAGCCCGTGAGATACCTACCTCCCAAATTACACCTATAGACATGTCACAATATGTAACCAAATCTTACCTTGAAAAGCAGTTAGCATTTAAAGATAGCTATCTCAAAGAACAATTGGCTCTCAAGGATCAATATCTCAAAGATGAATTGTCTATCAAGGATCCACCAGATTGCACATCTTTCCGAACAACTTGACCTTCGACAAGCATCATTTGCTAGTTTACGGGAATTCGTGGAGCAATCTCTCTCTCACTCAGGAAAGGGAAAAGCAATTGCCAATATTGAGCCAAAGATCTCAGTTAGCAAGCAAGCGCCAATCCCTGTCTCCTCTGGAATAGATTTTTCCAGTACTGGGCCAAAGACCTCAGTCAGTAAGCAAGTGTCTATTTCAAAATCACCTACTCAAGAGATCCCTGTCTTGATCTTGCCTGCTCAATCAACCCCAGCTCTGAAGGATAACACAACTTAGGGGGAGAAATGGGTGGAGCAAGAAAAAGTAGCTGTTGTTGTGAACTTAATTCAAGATGCTTTTCAAGCAGCTGATTCTGGATATGATGCGTTTCCAGATGAGCTTCAAGAAGAAAAGGAAGAAAAAAAGGAGAGGATTGATCGAAAGGTGTTACTAAAGTTAAGACATACTGCTGAGAAGAGTTCTACGACTCAGGGGGAGAAATCAACATCAAAACAAGATCATTTGAGCAAAGTCATTACAACTCAGAGGAATCTTCCGTCGGAGATATATCCTCCAAACCCCCTATTCTCAGAGTATGAACTGGAGAAAGGAGAGATAGACGAGAGTGATGTTCCTAAGGGGTATAAACCTAGATTTGAAGAAGTGGTCACGGAGGAGAGAAAGATTATCTCTGAGGACTAGGAATATGAAGATGAAGATGCCTTCTCGGATGACTGTTTGTTCTATGGATTACAGGAGAAATTCAATCGATCTTATGAAGAAATTCAAGGAGAGATTGAAAGATCAAGAGCTAGAGTGCAAAGAGCCATACAGAGAAGGGAAGCAAGAGAAGCAAAAGAATCATATCTTCGGGCAAACAGGAGAGGAAAGGAATGGGATGAGATAAAAGGAAAATGGACAAATCTGAAAACTATTATAAGTTAGAACCTGACAACCGGAATCTTTTAAACACTATGGAGAAGTACATAGAAAATTATCCCAATATTGATGAGTTCTATGATCAGTTTAAAAGGATAATCACTAGTACCGCTGTGAATATTCTAAAGAATGGATAGAAAATCACTGTCGATCACAGAGATGGACTTCAAATAAAGATCTCTACTAGTGTATTAAAGAAGCTAACTATTGTGGAACTGTTTGTCTTAGCATCAAAAATCCCTTGGTTGAAAATAAATGAGAATGAATACTTCAGAGACAAGCTTCAGAAGATGATGATGGATGTGTCTCCTCAAGCATTCTCTTTTCCATTCGTGATCAAAGTATTTGCAGATTGCAGAATGTAGAACATCACCATGTATGATCAACCTATAAGATCCATTCGTTATCTACAACTCACTTTCCTGGAAAGTAAACTCAGGAGCAAAAGAGCAAAATTGGAGGCACCAGGAGTCAAAAATTCAGTAGCAGGCTTTAGAGCTGCTAAAGTTCTATATGTTTACAAGCTCAATGATAAAATGATCAGGGATACAGAGAAGGACATGAAGAAAATTAAAAGAAATTATCATGATATGGTGTTCATAAATGGAGAGCCATAAATTAATCTTCTTAAAGATAGAGAACCTATCATCAGCACTGACAGTGAAGGGGATCTAGTCTTTGAGATCAACAAAGCAAAGATTAAGATCAATAATTTCAGAACAAGCGGATCAGAATCATTACATCAAGCCTTGATGGATGTCAGACTATCCACATGTAAAAAGGACAAGATTGCTTTAATTTCAATCATAAGAATACTTGATGAGGTAGTGGAAGAAGAATCGATTAACGACACCAAAAGAGTACGAGGATATCCTAAAAGGATAACAGTCTTCATAATGTCAAAAAGATCTACCATGTTGTTTGAACCCATTCCTAAGTGCTACAAAATCAGGTATCTCTAGTTGATACTTAATTAACTGAATAATCCACCTCCCATTAAAGCACTTGAAATAGAAGCTCGTGATTTGGTCCAAGCTAGACTGAATGACCTTCTGGATAGAAGTAAAGGATCATCTCTCCCACACTCAACAAAATCAACAGATCCTAGAAAGAAAGCTACCAAGAGAAAGCCTGATCAGACTCAATCCATTCAAGAAGGAGAAGGTAGTAAAGGCAAGAAGCTCAAGAAAACAAAAACAAAGAAGACATAGATTATCCGTTCAGGCTAGAGGAACACTTCTTTGTAATTTGTAATTTAAGAAATTTGGAATTGAATATGTAATCCAGAATGTATTTAATATCTTAATCTGTTTTGAGGTTGTACTTTTTCATATTGTCATTTGAGTTATCCTTAGGGATTGTTTGTCAAACTCTAACAATCAAATAGGGGGAGATTGTAAAGCATAATATAACATAATATGTAATCAAGGAATTATAACTCAACATGAAACAGAAATAGGTAAACAATATTAAATTATGAAACATAGGAACCCTAATGATGAAGACTGGATATATACAAAGAATCAAAAGATGGAATTGATGTTTTAAGTTCATAATCAAGTCATGGGAAGAAGTTCATTAACATGTTCAAGCCTCCATAAAGAATAAGATGTCGAAGGACTTCCAGTGTCAGTGAAATGATTTGATTTGAAGTATTGAAGATCAAGGGTTCAGTGATTGAAGCACTGAATAATCAACCAAGGTGTATCAGCTCAGCATTACAAAAGAATTTGAATTAAATCAATTCATGTTAGTTATTTGTGAACCAGACCAGTGCACCAAGCATCAGCATATTAGAGAAGGTTTAATTCAGTTATACAGAAAGATCAATATTGATACAATTATTAGAGTCAAGAATTTTTCTAAGTCAAAGATCCACTGCCAAGACAACTAGATCGCAAGTAAGTTGCAAGAAACAAAAATTGGCTAAGGAAAAATAGCTTACTATCCTGGTCGTAAGTATCTCATTCAGGGAGCTACAGGTCACAAGTAACTTTGTGACTTGGGAAATATGCATCCTCCTAGAAGCACAAGGTTGTAAGTAAGCTGTACAGGGAAAAACATGTCGCAAGTAAGTATTAGAGATGAAATTAAGGAAAAATCTTACACAGGTCTCCCTAGGTCGCAAGTAACTTTGCCCTAGGGAACTAGGTCGCAAGTAAATGCTAAAGGAGAAATTTGCTAAGGCAAAACCACCTGTGATGTTCTGGTCGCAAGTAAGTGACTAGAAAAGGCTACTAGTGGTCGCAAGTTAAGTAGCAACCAAAGAACTCTCTCTTGTCGCAAGTAACTACTTGGTTGTGTTATTGTGAATTATAAATGCAGCAATTCAATGATTTGAATGGACAGAAATGTGCCACCTTCCCTAAGGAATTGAAGTCGAAAAAGCAGAAAACGAATACAATTTCATTTGGTAATCTTCCTCAGCCAACAGAAAGTATTTTACGGGAGCTCCATTAAAGACTTCATTTATTAAGCTTGTAAACACAAAGTTGTGCTGTTGAATTTATATTAATAAAATAATATATTTCTCGAATTATTTTGTGTCTATTTTAATTCTGTACATATAACGAAGAACTTGAAACGAATCGAAAAAGATTGTAGGTATCGTATTCAACCCCCCCTATACGATACTTTGGAAGCGGCTTATGTTGATGAACGGTTATACAACTGTGGTATTTATGAATTAACGTCATAAGTGAAAGCTTAATTTCCATCTCAATATGTTACTTTGGATTGTGTTACATATTTAGCTCCTGGCTACTGCTGTTTTATTGATCTACGACTGTATACCTCTACAATCATCTAGTACTTCATGATTGTAATTCAGGCTGAGCACAACATTTTCATGCACTCATTTTACATATTAAGTGCAACTTGTGTATTTGGCGGTTCCTTATTTAGCGCTACGCATAACTCATTGGTAACCTCTATTTTGATCAAGAAAACCGATAAAATGAATATGCTAATGAAGGCTGCAGATTCAAAGATTCAGATAAGAGGAAGAAACTTATAATATCTTAACCGCTCATATTATTTTGGTGATTGATTTTCTAATATGCTAGTTTTAACCTGTGTCAGAGGGAGTAAAACACCAGGGAAGGTTTGGACCCTCCCTGAAATTGGTCCAAATTGTTTTTTTAAGAAAGCCCAATGTAAAAGTTCCCCAAAAAATACACATTAACAAAACTCACGCATCAGCACATACACATCAATGAAAAATTCAGAAAACAGAGAAATGTGATAAGAGAAGAGAGATGTGACCGAGAGAGATGTGATAATAGTGAACAAAAATGGATAAGTGATAATAGTTTGTAACATGATAGGGGACGAATGGTTAAATGTTTAAATAATTTATTGATAATATATATTGAGCGTTATATTTTCCTAAGCGTGAAAACTGAAGATGTACTTCAAACGTCCGGAGTGTAGACGGGAGCGCTGAAAACATATAATTGTAATAAAATATGTTTTTCATGATATTATTTTGCACTTTTCTACTTTTAGTTGAGAATGTTTTTAGCTTATATTCGCCTTCTCTCTGATTTCAACAACTCTCATTCTTTACACTTCTTTCGAGCCGCTTATCACTGCTTTAGGTAGCACTATGGCCTTCAAAAAAAAATACAATTTTGCTTTTGTAAAAATGTAAATTTTAATTATTTTTTGCAAAACGACTTTTTTGGGAAAAAAGGTATGCAATTTTACAATTGAAATTAACCAAATCAACTTTATTGAAAATTTAGGAATAATAATCAGTGGTTTAAAATTGCATTTAAGGTTACACCCTTACAAAATCTTGTATCTGTAATAGTTTTTGGTTGGGATTTGTCTTTAATATTGGATTTGTTAAATCAAATGTACCCTTGTTAAATGTAATCAAAAATAGTTTTAATTATTTTGCTGAAACAAAAGTCTCATTTTCTCGAGTTCCAAACCATATTTTATTGCGTATATTTACAGAAAACAGCAAAATCGTAAAAAAAACTTAAAAAAGTTAGCACTTTTGCTCATTTTCCTTTATTTAAATAATTCATAAATAAATAAACTTCATAGAAATTTTAGAAAATTTAAACAACACATCTTACAAGAAAACAAACACCCATATTTCGCCAAAAACATTTTCCTATACTTTTTCATAAAAAATAATAAGAAAATATTTAATCTACATAATATGTTACACCAACATAACAGATATGGGCACACATTGTCAAACACAATAAATCACAAATTTCCAAAAAATTTCTTCTCAAGGTAGTACTAGGGGTGAGTAAAACCGAACCGAAACCGAGAAACTGAACCGAATCATATAATTTCGGTTCTGTTTGGTTTGAGTTTTTCAAAAATTTCGGTTAATTCGTTTTTTCGGTTTGAACCGAAATAATATTGGTTCAGTTCGGTTAATCTAAAAATAAATTCGGTTTAACTGAAATAACCGAAATCCAAAATATATATTTTTTTGAATTATTATATATATATATATATAATGTAATATAGTAAATATAAACAAAAAACAGACTGTATGTATTTTTAATTGGTTAGAATGTATGTATCTTCAGTTTTTTACATATATAATATAATATGTATTCTTTTAACATTTCCAATTATTTTTTGTTTCCATTTTAAATTATTTTGATAAAATTTTCAAATATTTCGGTTTTCAGAAACCAAACCGAATTAACCGAAATAATTCAGTTCGGTTTGTGCATAAGTTTGGTTCAGTTCGGTTCGATTACAAAAAAATTATCACTTCGATTTTCGGTTAATTCGGTTCGGTTCGGTTTCTGACCGAACCGACCGGACGCTGAGCCTTAGGTAGCACTATGGCCTTTAAATATAGGTATTTAATTTTTTTGTAAGAAACGTAAATTTTTAAAAAAAATTGCAAAACAATTTTTTTTTAGAAAAAGACGAGCTATACAATTTTACAACTGAAAATAACCAAAATTAATTTTAAAAACAAATTGAAAATAATAATAATCATGAGACTACTCTAATAAAAACCAATTTTAGAATATAAAATAGAAACTGAATAATATTTTTTTTTAATTACTTTGAAATATATCAAATATGGTATGCAAATTGATCGTTGAGTGATGGAGAAAAGTACAGTGAATTCGGATTTAAAAAAAAAACATACCCTTTAACGGGAAAAATCAATTTAAAACGGAGGGGGAAAACTGAGATTGTCTGTAGGGTGCAAATTAGTTGGGTGTGATGTTTTAAAGGGAACCGGACATTAAATTAAATTGATCTAATGATTTAGATTAATTTCTAGTTTATATTCTAATTTAATTTTTATTTGATCATTTGCCTAATAATCCTACTTAGTTTAAAATTACATTTAAGGTTGCACCCAATTTACAAAATCTTGTAATTGTAACTGTATTTGGTTGGAAGTTGCATTTTGGATTTGTTAAATTAAATGTAATCTTCTTAGAGATTGTTTGGTTCGGCTCATATTTCGAACCCATATCTAGTATTTAGTTGACTATTTTAAAATTAGATATGATTTCTTATACTCATCTAGAATCAAATTTGATACATGTGGATTTAAGAGAGTAGTATGAGGTATAAATTAAATTTCATTATCTCATTTTTATTTATAAAGTTGAATACAATCTTAAAACATATATCTTAAATATCATGTTGTTTAATTTTAAATAAGTTATGCTTATTTTTATTTAATTCAAATTATTAATAATTTTTTTGATTTAAATATTATAAATGAACATTGAATTTTAAAATTTTAATTTTTTAATCACTTATATATATTTATTTTTGTTTGTATGTTATATAACAACTTAAATTCGACATATGCAATATATAAAAGTTTGATTCAATCAATGAATCAAAAATATTTAATTTAAAGAGATTTCATTCCATCACCGAAACAAGACATGATATGAGGATTGATTTCTGAACCTCATGCCGGCCCAACCTGATTCCTTATTCCAAACCCATATCGGCTTCCAAACAAAACGACCCTTAAATGTAATCAAAAACAGTTTTAATTATTTTGCATAAGCAGAAGTCGCACTTGGTTACAAACCATATTTTTATTACGAATATTTATAGAAAGCAGCAAAATTGTAAAAAAGCTTTAAAAAGTTTGCATTTTTGATCATTTTCCTTCATTTAATTAATTCATAAATAAATACATTTCATAGAAATTTTAGAAAATTCAAACAACACATCTCACAAAAAAATAAACACCCATACTTCCAAAATAAATAAATTCCTCTACTTTTTCATTAAAAATAATAAAAAAATATTAAATCTACAAAATACGTTACACCAACATAACACATATTGACACATATTGTCAAACACAATAAATCACAAAGTTCCAAAAAAATTCATCTCTGGAACGCACGAATTCGCACCAAAAAACAAATTTGTATCTACCACCCTCAAAATTAAAAAAAAAACTCCAAAAAATAAAATAAATCACAAATTATATTACAACCTCGGACCCCCTTGTCTGATAAAAGACAAACTTGCAATTCTGGCCGCCTTCTACAGTTCTACTCCTTCTTCTTCCGACAACGACTACTACATCTTCGCGATTTCCGAGGTAACATTCTTTTTACCCCCAATCTCAGTTTTACTGTCTGTAAATATTTGTTTTTAACTTCATTTTTTATGTAAGTCATTTCAGTTCTAGTGTTCGTTTTATAGTTCATGTGATTTTACGTAGTTTTTGAATTTTAATTACATGATGTTAATTAGGGTTTTGAATTTGTGATTATTTAGATTATTTTACTGTAGTTATACATTTTTAACTCCACGTTGATATGATTTTTTTAATTGTAGCATTCGTTTTATAGTTGGTGCAATTTTAAGTGATTTTTTTTTAATTTTGATTGAATGGTTTGAATTTGTGAGTATTTGTTGTGTGTTGTTGTTTCAACTCCATGTTAATGTAATTCCTGTTGAATTCGTGTAATTTACGTGATTATTGGTTCTTGATTGTTTTTAAGTAAATGATGTGGATTGAGGTTTTGAATTTGTGATTGTTTGTAGTGTGTAATTATTTTTAACTCCATGTTAATGTAATTCATATCAATTTAAGCTTTGGTTTCGTATAATTTAGGTAGTTATTGATTTTTAACCATTTTTAAGTGAATGATGTGGATTAAGGTTTTGAAGTTGCGATTGTTTACGGTATGTAATTATTTTAACTCCATATTGATGTCATTGATTTCGATTCAAGCCTTTGTTGCATGTAATTTATGTAATTGTTGATTTTTAAGCAGGAATGTGGGGTCTAGCAGGACGGCTTGGACAGGGAGGGTTCCGAGGGAGGAGAGGGCGCATGTGCAAGGAGTGGTTGGTGGGGAAAGCGCGGGAACGGGGATTTTTGGGTCGGCGTTGTGGAGGGCGAGCGGGTATGTACATAAGAAGTTTGGTTTTCAGTATAAGGAGTTTGATTGGAATGACGGGAATGAGACTGGTGGTAATGAGGGTGGTGGAAATGAGCTTGGTAGTGAGGGTAGTAATGGGGGAGCGTTGTCTTTGTTGAATAATTATAAAGCGGGGGGTGTTGGTGGTAGTGTAAGTTTTGGTGCGGGGAAGAGAACAAGAGATGAAGAAAGTAATAAAAAGAAAGGGGAGGAAGGCGAGGAAGTTAATGACTGGAGCAGCCAGCAGAATCGTTTGAAAAAGGATAGGAGTTCGATGAAATCTATTATGAATTACTCTGGCAAGCGTAAGAAAGAGGATTCACGAACTTCTGAGGATGTAGGTGCTTGACAAATAAACTAAACTTCTCTTCATCGTATAATTTGTGTGGGTGAAATATATAATAGAAAGTGTGGTTGCAGAGGGATCTTCTGAATTGCAGAGGGGAGCAGTTCTACAACTAGTGAAAGTCTCATAATCTACAAGATGAAAACCAATCAACTTTACGAACTAAGAAAAAAATAAATCATTTACATGGTTGAATACTGAGCTTTTACTAATTGCTAGAATTGTTTTTTCCTGGTTCTTAGTCAACTAAACATGTACTATGTATCATTCAGTTCAGTGGACAGCTGGTAGGCTAAATTCTGGCTGCTTCTTGATTTAGAATTGGATTTGTATAGAACATAGTAAATTCTACTCCTGCAGTTGGTTTATTTTTTCCAGTATAAAATATATTATACATGTTAATTCTTGATGACACCCTTGGTATGATATCCTGATACTAAGGCTCTGATCAGATAAAATGTTCCCAATGATGCTGTAAACTGTCAGTTACATTTGCAACTTTCTTAATCATTGATGCATATATCTCTCTGCTTCTATACAGAATATAAATTTTACTCGTTATTACTTGGTATTAGTGGCTAAACTTTCTGCAAGAGTTGTAAACTGTGAGATTTGTTTTGATCTAGTGCACAAACTACTTGCCAAGCAGAAACATGCCAGGGAACTAGGAGCGTGGCAGGCATCTTTTGGGTTTCTTCCATTGGTCCACTGAAAATAAATTAAAAAAACTTTCTTGTCCATCAGGTCCTAGTTTGTGCAAATTTAATGCATCTGTCCTACGATTTCCCTTCTATTGATGGGCGAGATGTGATGTTTTTTACTTGGGAATTTAATGTTCTCATGTATGTAATAATTAATATTATGTAAAAAAAATCTATATTTGAAAAAAGTGAGAGTAGAGATTTTCACATTTGTCACTGGTGACAAATAATGATTTTACCAATTAAGTGTAATGTGTGAAGTTATCAGTAGTCTGAAACTACTTGTTGCTGCTGATTGTCAAATCTATAATGATAGTTTCTTTAAGGAAATCTATAATGTATGTCAGAACTCAACCAAAAGTTGTGAATGTGATAAGATGTCTGATGTCTGCTGGTGGTTTTGTTAAGGACAGGGAGAGGTATGAAAAGTCAACGAGTTCTGGAAAAGAGCTTCCAAAATCTTTTGCCTCTTCTGTGAACACTTCAAACCGAAGCAAGATTTCGGGTTCCTCTAATTTCAGTAAAACCTTGTCTGAATCAAAGGAATCTATTGCCTTTAGATCTGCTAAACCATCACTGTTACAAAATAGTATAGGTAATCCCGTGTCTTGTGAATCTGCTAGTTCCTTGCAACCTAAGAGTGCATCATATATTGACAATACAACTACCACTTCAAAGTTGATGCATAGAAGTAAGACAGTTGACCATTTAGATTATCAACCATCATCGAAGGTCATCCTCACACTACAAGAGGATCAGTCAAGCACTCTAAACACTCCTGCAACAATAAGTGATGAAGAGGTCTGAGTCAAGCTGGCATTTTGTTGTCATGTTTTCTTGAAGTTCCTCTAATAATGTTTTGCTAATTTCTGTTTCATCTTTTGCAGCTTGCATTATTATTGCATCAGGAGCTTAACAGATCTGCAAGAGTCTCGCGGGTGCCACGCATGCGGCATGCTGGTAGTTTACCCCAGTTAGCTTCTCCGACTGGTGCAAGCATGCTCATGAAGCAGTCACCATCTAATTCTGTGGGAAAAGACCATGGTTCGGTAAGTTGCACATATGTCACTTTTTAATTTCATTTATACTAGTGATTTCTCAATTACATTAATCGTTGTGCTTAAATAATACAAATATTCATTTCGCCCTTGGTAAGGTCGGTCCTTGTTAAGTTAGTTGTGTACTGATTTTTTTTCCTTTTATATCCTTGTTGATTTAAATATAAGGTGATAAGTACTGTTAGGGTGTTAAGTAACCATCTATAATTAAAATCCTAAGGTGTTAGGAGGCGTCCTCAATTGGGTTATATAACTCTAATATATTGCGCGACATGTGTTAGATATATAACTCAAAAATCACTTTTTTTTAAGAATCAAACTTTAAAGCGCATCATGAGTATGTGTTTTCATAAACGTGATAAAAAAACAAAGTACTGTTTTAGTTATGTTTCCATAACTAAAACTAGGTATTGTTGACATCATAATTGTTTATCTCATCCATCCAATTGGTCTATATTGATCGCTTGCGTGTCATTCTTTATTGATGTTTTTATCAATGTTTATGTCTGGGGTGTTGGCTTTTTATAGCAAATTTTGAGAAATAGTGCACCCAATATCATAAAAAGAAAAATATGGCCCTTTATGGCACAAAAAAACAAGTCTTAGACATGTCTTCTTTTAAAATGCAAAGGCGTGCAACGTTTCTTATATTTATAACTCTGAAGTCACTTTTTTTTTAAGAAACAAACTTTAACGCGCATCATAAGTATGCGTTTCCAAAAATGTGATACACAGTGGCGTGTTTGGATGACATTACATGCAGTAGCGGTTTTATTAAATTGTAATGGATACATGTACATGTGTTTCGGAATGGTTCCCCACAACTGGTAATGTGTGGAGTCGACTCTGTGATCTTCACTTGAATGCACTACAAATGAACCACTGAACCAGATATATGCTTTGGCAAGATGTGAAAAACACAATATTATAATGTGTCACATATGGCATTAAGGGCCTTTTTATCCAGTTTATACAATATTATCTGTTGTTGTTTTTAACAATAAAGGTTTCCAAAAGAAAAGGAAAAAGAGTAGCAACAGAGGGAACTCAAAATTCTCAAGAGCTCCAGGATGAATCTAAGAGTATGAAGAGATCACTACTGCTGCCAGTTCAGAGGACCAATGACTCGGCTCGCACAGAAAATTCTGTTACCATGAGGGAAGTGGACAATGGGTCAGCACCAGCCATACAATCTGCTAACAAGATTAATCCTCCTGCAACTAGCAAGCAGCATGTGTCTTCCAGATGTAAATCGACTCAAACTGCCTCTGATGATGACTCTGGCACTGAAAACCGTGTGACCTACCGCACCTTACCAGGTTATTGCTTTAAGTTCTAGATTCTTCACATGTTTGAGAAAGATATAGCAACGTACAGAATAAGAAAAAGAAGTACTGTAAAAGGAAACCACTAGATAAATATAAAAATAGATCTGGTCTATGATATTCTCTTCTTCATTTCCTCATGCATGAATCCTTGTCTATAGGATTGCTCTCAGAGATTGTAACCAAGCCCATGACTTATAAGGAGCTTTGCGATGCTGTTTTACCGGTATGTGTGAAATGTCTTTGTTCACGTTAAACGTGAAAAAGATACAGTCTCAAGGTATGCCATTGTAAAGAAGAACGGTGATCGTTATGCCTACTCCAGCCACTCACAGGCGGTCCTTGACTGTCTGAGGAGCAGAAAAGCTTGGGCCCGCCTTGTTGATCGAGGTCCCAAGGTATGCCATTGTAATCATTAACAACTATTTCTTGAGTTCTAGTTCTAGTTCCATTAGTGGGGAGATGGGCTTGTCCAGTGGCGATGATGGAACAGGTTCGAATGGGGGGCCATCTGGAGTAGTAAGTGTTGTAGTTTTTTTTAATTATCTTCATGCCGGAAAACTCGAACGTCGTTCAAGTTTTACCAAGTGCAGACTTTTCTAGAACTTGGAAGGTGTTCTGTGTCAGACCGTAGTTTTTATCAGGAATTTAGAACTCGGAACGTGTTCTGTGTCAGACTGTGGTTTTTATCAGAAGTTTAAGAATAGTTTTGAAAAATTTTAAGGTTGGATTCTCCAATTTATTGATAATCATATAACTATAAATTAAACCAAATATGACTCAAATTATGAAAAAATTATTACTATTATAAAAAATTTAAATTTTTTAGTGGGGGCACAATAAAAAATATATATTTATACTTTTTTAAAAAAAAAAACCGCTAATTTTTTGTTATCAGGGGCAGAGGGACACTCCCTGCTGACCCCTATATTGACCCTATATGAATCCGGCCCTGACCCTAGTAATTGACAAAGTAACTCTACAGTACTATTGGTTGAACAATTGTGTTCTCAACTTTGTTCATATCTGTATATCAAGTAATCTAGGTAGTAAAAGTTCGTTACGCAGAAAAGAAACTACAGAGTGCATACTACTAGAAGATTAAGGAGTCTGTTTCATTGACAGATACAGATATACCAATGACAACGATACGTCGATACTCAACTCGGTCACAAGAACTAGCTATCAGAATAGACAAAACCTTATAAGCAAGAAGATCATCAGAAATATTTGATCTTGTTCTCATTTTTTACATATGCCACTTGAGATCTTGAAGAAAAAACATGGCTATTGTGAAAGTCTACTGATCGAAGATATTATGAAAGAGGTCTGATCGTTTTCCATCATTCTAGTTGTTCACAGTTCTGCCAACGCTTCCATTTTGAGATCTTGTAAGCTGTTTCTGAATAATTCACTTGATAAATTTGAATAAGTGATGCACTTCCACAATTGACGCGAGAAGTTTCATATTGAGATCTTGTAAGCTGTTTCTCAACATATTATCCACTTGATAATTCTGAATAAGCGGCGCACTTTCACAATTGACACACATAATCCACTTGTATGATATAATTCAGGGCAGAAATTATTACCTTTTCAGGGTTTGTGATGAAAATCTTAGACAATAGATGCCTCCATTCCATGGAAATCTGAATGCAGTTTGGTATCAAGAATGGGGCTTTCAGTATTCTCTGTCAAAAGCCAATTGTACATACGTTTACGAAGGCGTATAGCTCCCAATTTGAATTCAGGCAATTTAAAATTTAGCTTCTATTTCCCTTTCATATGCAAACTACTCTCATGTACACTAACCTCAATTGTCTTTTTAAAGTCATTTGGATCATTCGGATCCGAAAAGGGATAAGTCCCAACAAGCATCACATATAGAGTTACTCCGCAAGACCAAACATCTGAAATCTATTATCTCGATAATTAAGATAGAATATATGGCTATTAGCAAAATTTAGTACATCACCTAGGAAATCAACAGAAATTAACTTATCACCTTTCCGTCGTACGCTTTTCTGCTCAGAACCTCTCGTGCAACATAAGCTGGTGTTCCCACGGTAGATATTGGTTGAGAATGAAAAACTGATGACTGGCAGTACGCAAATCCACCCAAAGAAAAGAGAGGAGGGAAGTGGATTTAGCAGACAGAACATTTTTGTAATGGTATATATCCGAGAGTAATCTGTAAAATTATTACCTTGGAGTACCCAAAATCACATATTTTGACACGTGGCGCTAGACTTCCATCTAACAGTGTATTTTCGAGCTTCAGATCTCTATGGCAGATATGCTGTACAACATCATAGATCGCTAAAAACTAAAACTGTGAAATTCAGAGCTGATACCAAAAACAAAGCACAGACACATACCATTGAATGACAATAACTAACTCCTGATATTAGTTGTTGGAAGAAAAACCTTGTCTGGTTCCAAATATAACAGGAAGTGCAAAATGAGTACATAAAATTTACCTATTAACTATTATAACGATGCCATTGGGAAACATCAAGATCTTATCTACCTCGATAAAGAGTTTGGAACAGAGACCATCCCTTTGAACTGTCATTGGTGATCCTGACACAGGAGTGAGGAGTAGACATGCCACTCATAATGAATGTCACTTTTTAGGGTTTCTATCAGATATGGAACCTAAGAAAGTGGATGAGGCACTTGAAGATCCAGATTGGGTTATTTCTATGCAAGAAGAACTCAATCAGTTTGAGAGGCAAAAGGTATGGAAGTTGGTACCCGACCAAAGGGTGAGTCGACCAAAGGGTGAGTCGGTAACAGGCACTAAGTGGGTATTTAGAAAAAAGTTAGATGAAGATGGCATTGTAACGAGAAACAAGGCCAGACTGGTAGCTAAAGGTTACTCTCAAGAAGAGGGTATAGATTATGATGAAACCTATGCACCGGTAGCTAGACTTGAGGCAATCAGGATATTTTTGGCATTCGCAGCATATTCAGATTTCAAGGTTTATCAAATGGATGAGAAGAGTGCATTATTAAATGGGGAGCTTGAAGAGGAAGTGTATGTGGAACAACCTCCACGTTTTGAAAATCTAAATCTGGCTGACTTTGTATATTTTCTATTCAAACCTCTATGGTGTTAAGCAAGCTCCAAGGACATGGTATGACACTCACCAAGAGTTTTTACTTGAAAATGGTTTTACTAGAGGTGTTATAGATAAAACTGTGTTTCATAAAATGCATAAATCTGATATGATATTAGTTCAAGTATATGTTGATGACATTATATTTTGTTCTACTAATGATGATCTTTGTACGAGATTTTTTAAACTAACGCAGAGTAAGTATGAAATGAGCATGATGGGAGAGTTGGACTACTTTCTTGAATTACAAGTGAGTCAATGGAAATATGGTGTATTCATCTGTCAATCCAAGTACATAAAAGAGCTTCTCAAGAAGTACAATATGGAAGATTCAACTCCGGAAAAGACTCCAATGCCAACAGCCTCTAAGCTTGATCATGACAAAACTGGTAAGAAAGTTGACATCACAAGCTACAGAGGTATGATAGGCTCATTACTTTATCTTACAACAAGTAAACCAGATATTATGTTTACAACATGGTTATGTGCTAAATTTCAAGCTCACCCTAACGAATCTCATCTTATAGTTGTTAAGAGGATATTTAGGTAACTTAAGGGGACTCCAAATCTTGGAATTTGGTACCCTAAAGGTATAGGTTTTAACCTAGTTGGCTATACAGATTCATATTTTGCAGGTTGTAAGATTGACCATAAAAGTAATTCAGGAAGCTGTTACTTTCTTGGAAGAAGGTTGGTATCATGGCATAGCAAGAAGCAGTACTCAGTATCCACATCAACTGCTAAAGCTGAATACATAGCTGCTGGAAGCTATTGTGCTCAAATCTTGTGGATGAGGAACCAACTGCGGGATTGTGGTATGTTGATGTCAAATATTCCAATATTTTATGACAATACAAGTGTCATAGCAATCTCAAACAACCCGGTTAGAGGATCAAATTACAGACATGTTCACAAAACCACGTGATGAAAACATTTTCTCTAAGTTGGTTTGTGAACTTCCGATGTTAAATCTTTCTAATTAATAAATTAGAAGTCAATAACTATAATTTACATTAAATAAATTCACTTGTTATTCAATGTCAATATGATAAGGACATGTGAATTTATGTGTCATTATTTATTTCTTGTAGTTCAAATATTTGTGCGTTTGTACCTAATTGATAAATATTTTAGCACACTTATATTGATAAATTATTTGAAAATAAATTAATCATAATTGGTTAAGTTATGAGTAAAGTTTAGTAGCATAATTTTGATTTAATTATTTGAGACTTTATCAATTCAATAATAAAAGTTTCAATTTTAATAATCAAAGTTGTTATTTGTTAATTTTAGTGGACTTTAAATTATTTAATATTTAAAGAGGTTCATTAAAGTTAACTAGTAATTAGAAGCATAATTTATTTCATAAAAATATAATATTATCAAGTTTAATGATAATAGTTGTATTATTATGAATAAAATTATGAAGTACGGAAATTTTTTTAAGTACAGAGTTACTTGCGACCACAGTGCACTATAGGTCGCAAGTAAGTACTTAAACTATTTTTGTTCTTGTTACGGGGGATACTAGTCGCAAGTAACTACTTAGATTTGAGTTAGTTGCGACAAGGCTGTTCCCTGTAGTAGCTAAGTAAGACTAAAAAAAATTGTATTAGAGTTACTTGCGACCTTAACATCAATGTGGTCGCAAGTAACTACATTGTTTTTCCAAGTTATTGCTTAGGTTACTTGCGACCCCTGTGAACTATAGGTCGCAAGTAACTGTCTTATTTTTTTTCTTCTGCATTACTGTTGTGTATATATGTGATCTCCCAGTTCATATCTTTTTTATATATACATATATACACACAATCGCAAGTAAGGACGATAAAAGAGAGAATAATTTTCAATCGATTGGAACAGTACCCAAATATTCTGCTAAAATCTCTAAAAATTGCAGATTTGTGAAGCCCATGACCTCCTCTATCATTTGACTGTAAAATCACACATTTTCACTGGTTAATTTGATAGATATTAAACTGTGATTTCTAAGGAATAAGGCTCTGTTTGGTCTGTACTTAATTGATTATTCTTCTTATTTGCTCTCTAGTGTTTATTATTGCATATTTGCTCCGCATAAATTTGTGTGTTTTGCATATTAGTCTCGTGTTATTATTTCAAGTGCACGATAAATTTGTTTTACGGTCAAAATGTTATTCTCATTTTTAATTAAAATGGTGGATAATATTACGATACCTAAAATAAATTATATCTTGGTTATAAATCGCAATCCAGCTCACATGGACTATTTTGAAAATAAGATTCGCTTTTTAGACGAGCACTCGATTGTGCATTATGCTTTAACTACTAATGTCTAATTAAATGTTGAGCTCCTCAGAAATATGCACACCTCATATATAGACACATCAGATGACGATCAACTAAACTTCATGTTCCCCATTAATGATGAGATAATTGAAATTATTGAGGATGATTTCAATGAACATCTTCATTTTCCTCGGGATGATTTCGATGATTTACCAAGGGACTGGGAAGTATTTAGCTTCTTCAAGGCCATAAGAAGCACCATGCCTAATGACAAGTATCCAAAGCACTTCAACAAAAGTCATCTACCCAAACCTTGGAACTTATTCTTCAATATTCTGTTCTTCTGTCAGTCTCCCAAGACTGGTGGATTTCACGGACTAACACATTTCATGAGGCTAGTTGGAGTGGCTATTGCTCATAATCTTTGAATCAACTTTGGACGTCTGATAATGCAAAAGATATTGGAGAACCAAGATCAAAAACAAGATTACATCTTATATGTCAGGTTCCTCCAGATTGTTCTCAATGGTAAGCTCACAGAAGCGCAGAAGGCCTTGGTTCACACAGACAATATGGAAAATTCACAAGTCGTGTCCTCAAAAATGGTGGGTAAACTGTTCAGACAAACTCCTTTTTCCAATAACAACCCCATTCATGTGATGGACTTCAAGCAAAAATACTTTGACTCCATTGCTCAAGAACCTGTCTCTGAGACTAAAGATGATCATGAACCTGATGCTGAAAATGAGGATGATCAAGAGGCAGAGGCTGAATATGAAGCAGATCTTCAGCCTAATCTTAACGCTCAACTAATGGATGTTGACCAAGAATTTGTAATTGTTGAACAGCCAGAAGAGGTTTCTCAACCTGAAGCTGCTGAACATCAAGAAGAAACTGAGCCAAATCAACCATAGAAAAATGTTTAAAGGCTAGAATTCATAGGTATGAATGAATCTTCTATGAGTACTACTTTTAATGATTTTATTGACACTGATTCACGTAATCTTGGTGACTTTCACACACAACTTTCCCGAGAGCAATTACAATCAGGAGGCAGTGAGTTTGTATTCCCTCAAATTCATAACCACCCTCTAGAGCCCATAAGTATATCTCAAACTCTCTTAGCCCAATCCCTGGCGTATAAGGATTCTTTGTGTATAGAGGGAGAAACTGCACATGATACAAAAAATAAGGAAGGTACTTTGAGTGAACCCACAACTCTGTCTCCAACGAAGGAAAATAGTATCCCCGCTAAGACAACTATAACCTCCCATGTATCTTCCCAAAAGGATACAATGGCTGAAAAGGCACATAAACAGTTATCGGATTCATCTTCTCAACAAGGTGGGTCTATTGAAATTCGCCCGTTAGCCACGGCATCCTGTAATGAGTCAAACACACTCTCAAATCTTCAAGCTCTTGAAGTTTTACGTGAGTCAATTAGAAGAGCGTTATTTGGTGAGGATGTATTGACGAAAACAGGGAATTCAACCACATTATGGTTATAATATCATGTTCGAGGTCCTTCAATGGATCAACTGCCTTCACAGGTGTTAGGAGAGAGTGATGTAATCACTGCGACATCCAGCACAACACGTGCCTCCCCAGGACTAAAACTTTGGATACATCTGTGGATAGGGGATCCAACATTGGTGCGGATCGAAAACCCATTGGCGATGTACCAGATTCAACTGGTGAGCATACGGGAAACGTATCTTCACCGACACTGGAGGAAGCTGAGGAACAGATGCCAAATATGACAGCCTCAGTGATCCTCCCAGAAATTCAAACTCTTGACCAGTCGTCTCATGATGACATGCAACTTTTCTTGAACAAGGATCGGAAATCGCGAACTCCCATTTCACCACTGTTGACCTCCTTAAGGATGGCTCCAGTGCTTTCTGCAGGTACATCTTTTGGATCTCGGAGCTATGAGCAGAGTGTATCCGTGAGGGTGAGTGAAACACAAACCCCTAAACCGAGTGATGGAGTGTTGAGTGATACACTGCGAGAAGCCCGTGAGACACCTACCTCCCAAACTACACCTATAGACATGTCACAATATGTAACCAAATCTTACCTTGAAAAGCAGTTAGCATTTAAAGATAGCTATCTCAAAGAACAACTGGCTCTCAAGGATCAATATCTCAAAGATGAATTGTCTATCAAGGATCACCAGATTGCACATCTTTCCGAACAACTTGACCTTCGACAAGCATCATTTGCTAGTTTACGGGAATTCGTGGAGCTATCTCTCTCTCACTCAGGAAAGGGAAAAGCAATTTCCAAGATTGAGCCAAAGATCTCAGTTAGCAAGCAAGCGCCAATCCCTGTCTCCTCTGGAATAGATTTTTCCAGTACTGGGCCAAAGACCTCAGTCAGTAAGCAAGTGTTTGTTTCAAAATCACCTACTCAAGAGATCCCTGTCTTGATCTTGCCTGCTCAATCAACCCCAGCTCTGAAGGATAACACAACTTAGGGGGGAAATGGGTGGAGCAAGAAAAAGTAGTTACTGCTGTGAACTTAATTCAAGATGCTTTTCAAGCAGCTGATTCTAGGTATGATGAGTTTGGAGATGAGCTTCAAGAAGAAAAGGAAGAAGAAGAGGAGAGGATTGATGTAAAGGTGTTACTAAAGTTAAGACATACTGCTGAGAAGAGTTCTACGACTCAGGGGGGGAATTCAACATCAAAACAAGATCATTTGAGCTAAGTCATTACAACTCAGAGGAATCATCTGTCGGAGATATATGCTCCAAAGCCCCTATTCTTAGAGTATGAACTGGAAAAAGGAGAGATAGACGAGAGTGATGTTCCTAAGGGGTATGAACCTAGATTTGAAGAAGTGGTCACGGAGGAGAGAAAGATTATCTCTGAGGACTAGGAATATGAAGATGAAGATGCCTTCTTGGATGACTGTTTGTTCTATGGATTACAGGAGAAATTCAACCGATCTTATGAAGAAATTCAAGGAGAGATTGAAAGATCAAGAGCTAGAGTGCAAAGAGCCATACAGAGAAGGGAAGCAAGAGAAGCAAAAGAATCATATCTTCGGGCAAACAGGAGGGGAAAGGAATGGGATGAGATAAAAGGAAAATGGACAAATCTGAAAACTATTATAAGTTAGAACCTGACAACCGGAATCTTCTAAACACTATGGAGAAGTACATAGAGGATTATCCCAATATTCATGAGTTCTATGATCAGTTTAATAGGATAATCACTGGTATCACTGTGAATATTCTAAAGAATGGATGGAAAATCATTGTCGATCACAGAGATGGACTTCAAATAAAGATCTCTACTAGTGTATTAAAGAAGCTAAATATTGTGGAACTATTTGTCTTAGCATCAAAAATCCCTTAGTTGAAAATGAATGAGAATGAATACTTCAGAGACAAGCTTCAGAAGATGATGATGGATGTGTCTCCTCAAGCATTCTCTAATCCATTCATGATCAAAGTATTTGCAGATTGCAGAATGCAGAACATCACCATGTATGATTAACCTATAAGATCCATTCGTTATCTATAACTCACTTTCCTGGAAAGTAAACTCAAGAGCAAAAAAGCAAAATTGGAGGCACCAGGAGTCAAAAAATCAGAAGCAGGCTTTAGAGCTGCTAAAGTTCTATATGTTTACAAGCTCAATGATAAAATGATCAGGGATACAGAGAAGGACATGAAGAAAATTAAAAGAAATTATCATGATATGGTGTTCATAAATGGAGAGCCATAAATTAATCTTCTTAAAGATAGTGAACCTATCATCAACACTGACAGTGAAGGGGATCTAGTCTTTGAGAGCAACAAAGCAAAGATTAAGATCAATAATTTCATAACAAGCGGATCAGAATCATTACATCAAGCCTTGATGGATGTCAGACTATCCACATGTAAAAAGGACAAGATTGCTTTGATTCCAATCATAAGAATACTTGATGAGGTAGTGGAAGAAGAATCGATTAACGACACGAAAAGAGTACGAGGACATCCTAAAAGGATAACAGTCTTATAATGTCAAAAAGATCTACCATGTTGTTTGAACTCATTCCTAAGTGCTCCAAAATCAGGTATCTCTAGTTGATACTTAATGAACTGAATAATCCACCTCCCATTAAAGTACTTGAAATAGAAGCTCGTGATTTGGTCCAAGCAAGACTGAATGACCTTCTGGATAGAAGTAAAGGATCATCTCTCCCACACTCAACAAAATCAACAAATCCTAGAAAGAAAGCTACCAAGAAAAAGCCTGATCAGACTCAATCCATTCAAGAAGGAGAAGGTAGTAAATACAAGAAGCTCAAGAAAACAAAAACAAAGAAGACATAGATTATCCGTTCAGGCTAGAGGAACACTTCTTTGTAATTTATAATTTAAGAAATCTGGAATTGAATATGTAATCCAGAATGTATTTAATATCCTAATCTGTTTTGAGGTTGTACTTTTTCATATTGTCATTTGAGTTATCTTTAGGGATTGCTTGTCAAACTCTAACAATCAAATAGGGGGAGATTGTAAAGCATAATGTAACGTAATATGTAATCGAGGAATTATAACTCAACATAAAACAGAAATAGATAAACAATATTAAATTATGAAACATAGGAACCCTAATGATGAAGACTGGATATATACAAAGAATCAAAAGATGGAATTGATGTTTTAAGTTCATAATCAAGTCATGGGAAGAAGTTCATTAACATGTTCAAGCCTCCATAAAGAATAAGATGTCGATGGACTTCCAGTGTCAGTGAAATGATTTGATTTGAAGTATTGAAGATCAAGGGTTCAGTAATTGAAGCACTGAATAATCAACCAAGGTGTATCAGCTCAGCATTACAAAAGAATTTGAATTAAATCAATTCATGTTAGTTGTTTGTGAACCAGACCAGTGCACCAAGCATCAGCATATTAGAGAAGGTTTAGTTCAGTTATACAGAAAGATCAATATTGATACAATTATTAGAGTCCAGAATTTTTCTAAGTCAAAGATCCACTGTCAAGACAACTAGATCGTAAGTAAGTTGCAAGAAACAAAAATTGGCTAAGGAAAAATAGCTTACTATCCTGGTCGTAAGTATCTCATTCAGGGAGCTACAGGTCACAAGTAACTTTGTGAATTGGGAAATATGCATCCACCTAGAAGCACAAGGTCGTAAGTAACCTGTACAGGGAAAGACAGGTCGCAAGTAAGTATTAGAGATGAAATTAAGGAAAAATCTTACACAGGTCTCCCTAGGTCGCAAGTAACTTTGCCCTAGGGAACTAGGTCGCAAGTAAATGCTAAAGGAGAAATTTGCTAAGGCAAAATCACCTGTGATGTTCTGGTCGCAAGTAAGTGACTAGAAAAGGCTACTAGTGGTCGCAAGTTAAGTAGCAACCAAAGAACTCTCTCTTGTCGCAAGTAACTACTTGGTTGTGTTATTGTGAATTATAAATGCAGCAATTCAATGATTTGAATGGACATAAATGTGCCACCTTCCCTAAGGAATTGAAGTCGAAAAAGCAGAAAATGAATACAATTTCATTTGGTAATCTTCCTCAGCTAACAGAAAGTATTTTACGGGAGCTCCATTAAAGACTTCATTTATTAAGCTTGTAAACACAAAGTTGTGCTGTTGAATTTATATTAATAAAATAATATATTTCTCGAATTATTTTGTATCTATTTTAATTCCGTACATATAACGAAGAACGGTTTATACGATACTTTGGAAGCGGCTTATGTTGATGAACGGTTATACAACTGTGGTATTTATGAATTAACGTCATAAGTGGAAGCTTAATTTCCATCTCAATATGTGACTTTGGATTGTGTTACATATTCAGCTCCTGGCTACTGCTGTTTTATTGATCTAAAACTGTATACCTCTACAATCATTTAGTACTTCATGATTGTAATTCAGGCTGAGCACAATATTTTCATGCACTCATTTTACATATTAAGTGTAACTTGTGTATTCGGCGGTTCCTTATTTAGCGCTACGGATAACTCATTGGTAACCTCTATTTTGATCAATAAAACCGATAAAATGAATATGCTAATGAAGGCTACAGATTTAAAGATTCAGATAAGAGGAAGAAACTTATAATATCTTAACCGCTCGTGTTATTTTGGTGATTGATTTTCTAATATGCAAGTTTTAACCTGTGTCAGAGGGAGTAAAACACCAGGGAAGGTTTGGACCCTCCCTGAAATTGGTCCAAATTGTTTTTTTAAGAAAGCCCAATGTAAAAGTTCCCCAAAAAATACACATTCATAAAACTCACGCATCAGCACATATAAATCAATGAAAAATTCAGAAAACAGAGAAATGTGATAAGAGAAGAGAGATGTGACCGAGAGAGATGTGATAATAGTGAACAAAAACGGATAAGTGATAATAGTTTGTAACATGATAGGGGACGAATGGTTAAATGTTTAAATAATTTATTGATAATATATATTGAGCATTATATTTTCCTAAGCGTGAAAACTGAAGATGTACTTCAAACGTCCGGAGCGTAGACGGGAGCGCTGAAAACATATAATTGTAATAAAATATGTTTTTCATGATATTATTTTGCACTTTTCTACTTTTAGTTGAGAATTTTTTTTAGCTTATATTCGCCTTCTCTCTGATTTCAACAACTCTCATTTTTTACACTTCTTTCGAGCCGCTTATCACTGCTTTAGGTAGCACTATGGCCTTCAAAAAAAATTACAATTTTGTTTTTGTAAAAATGTAAATTTTAATTATATTTTGCAAAATGACTTTTTTGGGAAAAAAGGTATGCAATTTTACAATTGAAATTAACCAAATCAACTTTACTGAAAATTTAGGAATAATAATCAGTGGTTTAAAATTGCATTTAAGGTTACACCCAAATTACAAAATCTTGTATCTATAATAGTTTTTGGTTGGGATTTGCCTTTAATATTGGATTTGTTAGATCAAATGTACCCTTGTTAAATTTAATCAAAAATAGTTTTAATTATTTTGCTGAAACAAAAGTCTCATTTTCTCGAGTTACAAACCATATTTTATTGCGTATATTTACAGAAAACAGCAAAATCGTAAAAAAACTTTAAAAAGTTAGCACTTTTGCTCATTTTCCTTTATTTAAATAATTCATAAATAAATAAACTTCATAGAAATTTTAGAAAATTTAAACAACACATCACACAAAAAAACAAACACCCATATTTCGCCAAAAACATTTTCCTATACTTTTTCATAAAAAATTATAAGAAAATATTTAATCTACATAATACGTTACACCAACATAACAGATATTGGCACACATTGTCAAACACAATAAATCACAAATTTCCAAAAAATTTCTTCTCAAGGTAGTACTAGGGGTGAGTAAAACCAAACCGAAACCGAGAAACTGAACCGAATCGTATAATTTCAGTTCTGTTTGGTTTGAGTTTTTCAAAAATTTCGGTTAATTCGTTTTTTCGGTTTGAACCGAAATAATATTGGTTCAGTTCGGTTAATCTAAAAATAAATTCGGTTTAACTGAAATAACCTAAATCTAAAATATATATTTTTTTTGAATTATATTATATATATATAATGTAATATAGTAAATATAAACTAAAAACAGACTGTATGTATTTTCAATTGGTTAGAATGTATGTATCTTCATTTTTTACATATATAATATAATATGTATTCTTTTAACATTTCGAATTATTTTTTGTTTCCATTTTAAATTATTTTGATAAAATTTTCAAATATTTCGGTTTTCAGAAACCAAACCGAATTAACCGAAATAATTCAGTTCGGTTTGTGCATAAGTTTGGTTCGGTTCGGTTCGATTACGAAAAAATTATCACTTCGATTTTCGTTTAATTCGGTTTGGTTCGGTTTCTGACCGAACCGACCCGACGCTGAGCCCTAGGTAGCACTATGGCCTTTAAATATAAGTATTTATTTTTTAGTAAGAAACGTAAATTTTAAAAAAAAATTGCAAAAAAAAAATTTTTTTTAGAAAAAGACGAGCTATACAATTTTACAACTGAAATTAACCAAAATTAATTTTAAAAACAAATTGAAAATAATAATAATTATGAGACTACTCTAATAAAAACCAATTTTAGAATATACAATAGAAACTGAATAATATTTTTTTAAAATTACTTTGAAATATATCAAATATGGTATGCAAATTGATCGTTGAGTGATGGAGAAAAGTACAGTGAATTCGGATTAAAAAAAACATACCCTTTAACGGGAAAAATCAATTTAAAAATGGAGGGGGAAAACTGAGATTGTCTGTAGGGTGCAAATTAGTTGGGTGTGATGTTTTAAAGGGAACCGGACATTAAATTAAATTGATCTAATGATTTAGATTAATTTCTAGTTTGTATTCTAATTTAATTTTTATTTGATCATTTGCCTAATAATCCTATTTAGTTTAAAATTACATTTAAGGTTGCACCCAATTTACAAAATCTTGTAATTGTAGCTGTATTTGGTTGGAAGTTGCATTTTGGATTTGTTAAATTAAATATAATCTTCTTGGAGATTGTTTGGTTCGGCTCATATTTCGAACCCATATCTAGTGTTTAGTTGACTATTTTAAAATTAGATATCATTTCTTATACTCATCTAGAATCAAATTTGATACATGTGGATTTAAGAGAGTAGTATGAGGTATAAATTAAATTTCATTATCTCATTTTTAATTATAAAGTTGAATACAATCTTAAAACATATATCTTAAATATCATGTTGTTTAATAAGTTATGCTTATTTTTATTTAATTCAAATTATTAATAATTTTTTTGATTTAAATATTATAAATGAACATTGAATTTTAAAATTTTAATTTTTTAATCACTTATATATATTTATTTTTGTTTGTATGTTATATAACAACTTAAATTCGACATATGCCATATATAAAAGTTTGATTCAATCAATGAATCAAAAATATTTAATTTAAAGAGATTTCATTCCATCACCGAAACAACACATGATATGGGATTGATTTCTGAACCTCATGCCGGCCCAACCTGATTCTTTATTCCAAACTCATATCGGCTTCTGAACCAAACGACCCTTAAATGTAATCAAAAACAGTTTTAATTATTTTGCATAAGCAGAAGTCGCACTTGGTTACAAACCATATTTTTATTACGAATATTTATAGAAAGCAGCAAAATTGTAAAAAAGCTTTAAAAAATTAGCACTTTTGATCATTTTCCTTCATTTAATTAATTCATAAATAAATACATTTCATAGAAATTTTAGAAAATTCAAACAACACATCTCACAAAAAAATAAACACCCATACTTCCAAAATAAATAAATTCCTCTACTTTTTCATTAAAAATAATAAGAAAATATTAAATCTACAAAATACGTTACACCAACATAACACATATTGACACATATTGTCAAACACAATAAATCACAAAGTTCCAAAAAAAATCATCTCTGGAACCCACGAGTTCACACCAAAAAATAAATTTCTATCTACCACCATCAAAATTAAAAAAAAAACTCCAAAAAATAAAATAAATCACAAATTATATTACAACCTCGTACCCCCTTGTTTGATAAGAGACAAACTTGCAATTCTCGCCACCTTCTACAGTTCTACTCCTTCTTCTTCCGACAACGACTACTACATCTTCGCGATTTCCGAGGTAACATTCTTTTTACCCCCAATCTCAGTTTTACTTTGTATAAATATTTGTTTTTAACTTCATTTTTTATGTAAGTCATTTCAATTCTAGTGTTCGTTTTATAGTTCATGTGATTTTACGTAGTTTTTGAATTTTAATTACACGATGTTGATTAGGGTTTTGAATTTGTGATTATTTAGATTATTTTACTGTAGTTACGTTGATATGATTTTTTTAATTGTAGCATTCGTTTTATAGTTGGTGCAATTTTAAGTGATTTTTTTTAATTTTGATTGAATGGATTGAATTTGTGAGTATTTGTTGTGTGTTGTTGTTTCAACTCCATGTTAATGTAATTCCTGTTGAATTCGTGTAATTTACGTGATTATTGGTTCTTGATTGTTTTTAAGTAAATGATGTGGATTGAGGTTTTGAATTTGTGATTGTTTGTAGTGTGTAATTATTTTTAACTCCATGTTAATGTAATTCATATCAATTTAAGCTTTGGTTTCGTATAATTTAGGTAGTTATTGATTTTTAACCATTTTTAAGTGAATGATGTGGATTAAGGTTTTGAAGTTGCGATTGTTTACGGTATGTAATTATTTTAACTCCATGTTGATGTCATTGATTTCGATTCAAGCCTTTGTTGCATGTAATTTATGTAATTGTTGATTTTTAAGCATTTTTAAGTGAATGATGTGAATTAAGGTTTTGAATTTGTGATTGTTTACGGTATGTAATTATTTTAACTCCACATTGATGTCATTCTTTTTTATTCAAGCCTTTGTTGCATGTAATTATTTATGTGATTGTTGATTTTTAAGCCATTTTTGGTTAAATGATGTAAATTTGGGTTTGAATTTGTGATATAATTGGTTTATGATTACAGATATGGAGCCAACGGAAGATTGGGGAAACAAATCATGGACGGTGGATTGTGCGTGTGGAGTGAATTTCGATGATGGAGAGGAAATGGTGAATTGTGATGAGTGTGGAGTGTGGGTGCACACGAGGTGTTCGAGGTACGTAAAGAGCGAAAAAGTGTTTACGTGTGAGAAATGTAGGAGGAAGAGTAAGAGGGGTGAGAATATTGAGGATGAGGTTGCTGATAGTTTGCTTGGAATGGCGAATAAGAGTGGGGAGAATGTGGGGTCTAGCAGGACGACTTGGACAGGGAGGGTTCCGAGGGAGGAGAGGGCGCATGTGCAAGGAGTGGTTGGTGGGGAAAGCGCGGGAACGGGGATTTTTGGGTCGGCGTTGTGGAGGGCGAGCGGGTATGTACATAAGAAGTTTGGTTTTCAGTATAAGGAGTTTGATTGGAATGACGGGAATGAGACTGGTGGTAATGAGGGTGGTGGAAATGAGCTTGGTAGTGAGGGTAGTAATGGGGGAGCGTTGTCTTTGTTGAATAATTATAAAGCGGGGGGTGTTGGTGGTAGTGTAAGTTTTGGTGCGGGGAAGAGAACAAGAGATGAAGAAAGTAATAAAAAGAAAAGGGAGGAAGGCGAGGAAGTTAATGACAATACAACTACCACTTCTAAGTTGATGCATAGAAGTAAGACAGTTGACCATTTAGATTATCAACCATCATCGAAGGTCAACCTCACACTACAGGAGGATCAGTCAAGCACTCTAAACACTCCTGCAACAATAAGTGATGAAGAGGTCTGAGTCAAGCTGGCGTTTTGTTGTCATGTTTTCTTGAAGTTCCTCTGCTAATGTTTTGCTAATTTCTGTTTCATCTTTTGCAGCTTGCATTATTATTGCATCAGGAGCTTAACAGATCTGCAAGAGTCTCGCGGGTGCCACGCATGCGGCATGCTGGTAGTTTACCCCAGTTAGCTTCTCCGACTGGTGCAAGCATGCTCATGAAGCAGTCACCATCTAATTCTGTGGGAAAACACCGTGGTTCGGTAAGTTGCACATGTCACTTTTAATTTCATTTATACTAGTGATTTCTCAATTAAATTAATCGTTGTGCTTAAACAATACAAATATTCATTTCGCCCTTGGTAAGGCCCGTCCTTGTTAAGTTAGTTGTGTACTAATTTTTTTCCTTTTATATCCTTGTTGATTTAAATATAACGTGATAAGTACTGTTAGGGTGTTAAGTAACCATCTATAATTAAAATTCTAAGGTGTTAGGAGGCGTCCTCAATTGGGTTATATAATTGTAATATCTTGCATGACATGTCTTAGATATATAACTCTAAAATCACTTTGTTTTTAAGAATCAAACATTAAAGCGCATAATGAGTATGCGTTTCCATAAACGTGATAAAAAACAAAGTACTGTTTTAGTTATGTTTCCATAACTAAAACTAGGTATTGTTGACATTATAAATGTTTATCTCATCCTTCCAATTGGTTGATATTAATCGCTTACGTGTCATTCTTTATTGATGTTTTTATCAATGTTTATGTCTGGCCTTTTATGGCAAATTTTGAGAAATAGTGCACCCAATATCATAAAAGGAAAAATATGGCCCTTTATGGCACAGAAAAACGAGTCTTAGACATGTCTTCTTCTAAACGCAAAGTCGTGCAACGTTTCTTATATTTATAACTCTGAAGTCACTTTTTTTTTAAGAAACAAACTTTAATGCGCATCATAAGTATGCGTTTCCAAAAACGTGATACATAGTGGCGTGTTTGGAAGACGTCACATGCAGTAGCAGTTTTACTAAATTGTAATGGATACCTGTACATGTGTTTCGGAATGGTTCCACACAACTGGTAATGTGTGGAGTCGACTCTGTGATCTTCACTTGAATGCACTACAAATGAACCACTGAACCAGATATATGCTTTGGCAAGATGTGAAACACACAATATTATAATGTGTCACATGTGGCATTAAGGGCCTTTCTATCCAGTTTATACTTTTTGGGCAATTTTCCTTAGATATCTATTAAGTTTCATCCTCTAATGATGTCATTTCTCATTTTTAATATTACTTGCACGGTTAATTTTCATATCTAATGAAGGTGAAGTGAAGCCTGAGGAGATTATATAAAAATAACCATGTTAAGGTGATGTCTTACATTGCCGAGGGTATAGCTTTGTACTTATTTATCCTAGTGAGTATTAAATTTTCTGTAAATGACCCATAATCGAAAAAAGCTATAGTGGAAAAGGATGAGTAAAAACAGTTTAAAATTTTCAATTGTTCTTTTTTTTATTTTATAAATGATAATGGCTGCTCGACTTAGCTTAATGGTAGTATCTGTTGTTTCTTTTAACAATAAAGCTGGTTTCCAAAAGAAAAGGAAAAAGTGTAGCAACAGAGGGAACTCAAAATTCTCAAGACCTCCAGGATGAATCTAAGAGTATGAAGAGATCACTACTGCTGCCAGTTCAGAGGACCAATGACTCGGCTCGCACAGAAAATTCTGTTACCATGAGGGAAGTGCACAATGGGTCAGCACCAGCCATACAATCTGCTAACAAGAGTAATCCTCCTGCAACTAGCAAACAGCATGTGTCTTCCAGATGTAAATCGACTCAAACTGCCTCTGATGATGACTCTGGCACTGAAAACCGTGTGACCTACCGCACCTTACCAGGTTATTGCTTTAAGTTCTAGATTCTTCACATGTTTGAGAAAGATATAGCAACGTACAGAATAAGAAAAAGAAGTACTGTAAAAGGAAACCACTAGATAAATATAAAAATAGATCTGGTCTATGATATTCTCTTCTTCATTTCCTCATGCATGAATCCTTGTCTATAGGATTGCTCTCAGAGATTGTAACCAAGCCCATGACTTATAAGGAGCTTTGCGATGCTGTTTTACCGGTATGTGTGAAATGTCTTTGTTCACGTTAAACGTGAAAAAGATACAGTCTCACAACTTTCTGATTCTCTGTGCAGCACTGGCCTCACTTGAGGAAGAAGAACGGTGATCGTTATGCCTATTCCAGCCACTCACAGGCGGTCCTTGACTGTCTGAGGAGCAGAAAAGCTTGGGCCCGCCTTGTTGATCGAGGTCCCAAGGTATGCCATTGTAATCATTAGCAACTATTTCTAGTTCTGCTTTCTAGTTCTGCTTAAATCAGCAGGAACACTGTTTGATGTTTCACTCTTGTTTAATTATCGATCAATGATTACAAACGAGTCATGGCCCGTATAAGAGATGGAAGAAGTGCTATTTATTAATATTACTTTGTTCACTAAAGGTTATAGAATCATACGTTTTTATGTATACTCATTCACCATGCCCCTTGTTTTTAGATGTCTTTTTTATCTCAATTGTTATTAAGTATGTTAAATTGATTTTTAATTATTGCACTAGTCAAATGTTGGAAGGAAGCCCCGCCGGTCCGATGCTGAGGGTCTTAGTATTGTGGAATCATTCATTGGCCACATACCCAAGGGTAAGAGGCAGATGAGGAAGCGGCGCAGAGAGTTAGCGCTGCAAGAAGGAGATCTCAAGAGTGTGAACGGTGATGATGTCAGCAGTGGTGAAGATAGCTTGAGTTCTAGTTCCAGTAGTGGGGAGATGGGCTTGTCCAGTGGCGATGGTGGAACAGGTTCGAATGGGGGGCCATCTGGAGTTTATGCTTCAGAGTAGTTTCGTAAGTGTTGTAGTTTTTTTTTATGATCTTCATGCCGGAAAACTCCAACATTGTTCGAATTTTACCAAGTGCAGACTTTTCTAGAACTTGGAAGGTGTTCTGTGTCATACTGTAGTTTTTATGAGGAGTTTAGAATTTTACCATGGATATATGTTGCTTCTGTTTTTGATCATGTTTTATGACATCCCCTGTGAAGCTAAAATTTATGGTTTCGCCCTTGGAAACAATACACGGTAGCCAGCGGCGGATTATATTTAAGTGACCATGTTACTTTTAGTGGTCTAAATTCAATTCTTTTTTGATCATTTTCACTAGAAACCTCATATAGTATAGAAATCAAGACAACACACTCTAGATTTTTTTTGATACTGAAAATTAATATTTCAACCAATTATTCTCCAATTTATTGATAATCATATAATTATAAATAAAACCAAATATGACTCAAATTATGAAAAAATTATTAATATTATAGAAAACCTAAATTTTTTAGTGGGGCACTATAAAAAATATATATTTATACTTTTAAAAAAAATGCTAATTTTTGGTTATCAGGGGCAGGGGCACGTGTCCCTGCTGACCCTATATGAATCTGGCCCTGACAGTAGCAATTGACAAAGTAACTCTACAGTGTATGGTACTATTGGTTGAACAATTGTGTTCTCAACTTTGTTCATATCTGTATATCAAGTAATCTAGGTAGTAAAAGTTCATTACGCAGAAAAGAAACTACAGAGTGCATACTACTTGAAGAGCAACGCCAGTGTAAAAGGTACATGGGGTTTTCTTTAACATTGATAGGGTGTACTAGAAGATTAAGGAGTCTGTTTCATTAACAGATACAGATATACCAACGACAACGATACGTCGATACTCAACTCGGTCACAAGAACTAGCTATGAGAATAGACAAAACCATATAAGCAAGAAGATCATCAGAAATATTTGATCTTGTTCTCATCTTTACATATGCCACTTGAGATCTTGAAAAAAGAACATGGCTATTATGAAAGTCTACTGATAGAAGATATTATGAAAGAAGTCTGATCGTTTTCCATCATTCTAGTTGTTCACAGTTCTGCCAACACTTCCATTTTGAGATCTTGTAAGCTGTTTCTGAATAATTCACTTGATAAATTTGAATAAGTGATGCACTTCCACAATTGACGCGAGAAGTTCCATATTGAGATCTTGTAAGCTTTTTCTGAACATATTATCCACTTGATAATTCTGAATAAGCGGCGCACTTTCACAATTGACACACATAATCGCCACTTGTTTCTATGTCTTCAACATCTGCATCATCCATATAATCAAAGTCCATACTACCTCCAAGTGAAAATTTCCCACCTTTAGTTGCCTCAGAAGGCACAGTCCTTGCTTCCTGTAGTATCGCTAATACATCTTCAATGCTTTGGGATGGGAAGTTTACATCATTGCATTGATAGCTTCCTCCTTCCATTAGCTCCATAGGCAAGTTCTTCAGGAACCAAGGATGTCTTTTAATTTCAGAAATCGTTATCCTCTGTAAATCAAAGAAGAAAAGAAAATTATGAATTATGACAGAGAAAATTGTATGATATTAATTCAGGGCAGAAATTATTAGCTTTTCAGGGTTTGTGATGAAAATCTTCGACAATAGATGCCTCCATTCCATGGAAATCTGAATGCAGTTTGGTATCAAGAATGGGGCTTTCAGTATTCTCTGTCAAAAGCCAATTGTACATACGTTTACGAAGGCGTATAGCTCCGAAAAGTCATTTGGATCATTCGGATCCGAAAAGGGATAAGTCCCAACAAGCATCACATATAGAGTTACTCCGCAAGACCAAACATCTGAAATCTATTATCTCGATAATTAGATAGAACATATGGCTATTAGCAAAATTTAGTACATCACCTAGGAAATCAACAGGAATTAACTTATCACCTTTCCGTCGTACGCTTTTCTGCTTAGAACCTCTGGTGCAACATAAGCTGGTGTTCCCACGGTAGATTTTGGTTGAGAATGAAAAACTGATGACTGGCAGTACGCAAATCCACCCAAATAAAAGAGATGAGGGAAGTGGATTTAGCAGACAGAACATTTTTGTAATGGTATATATCCCAGAGTAATCTGTAAAATTATTACCTTGGAGTACCCAAAATCACATATTTTGACACGTGGCGCTAGACTTCCATCTAACAGTGTATTTTCGAGCTTCAGATCTCTATGGCAGATATGCTGTACAATATCATAGATCGCTAAAAACTAAAACTGTGAAATTCAGAGCTGATACCAAAAACAAAGCACAGACACATACCATTGAATGACAATAGCTAACTCCTGATATTAGTTGTTGGAAGAAAAACCTTGCTTGGTTCCAAATATAACAGGAACCTAAGAAAGTGGGTGAGGCACTTGAAGATCCAGATTGGGTTATTGCTATGCAAGAAGAACTCAATCAGTTTGAGAGGCAGAATGTATGGAAGTTGGTACCCGACCAAAGGGTGAGTCAGTAACGGGCACTAAGTGGGTATTCAAAAAAAAGTTAGATGAAGATGGAATTGTAACGAGAAACAAGGCCAGACTGGTAGATAAAGGTTACTCTCAAGAAGAGGGTATAGATTATGATGAAACCTATGCACCGGTAGCTAGACTTGTGGCAATCAGGGTGTTTTTGGCATTCGCAGCATATTCAGATTTCAAGGTTTATCAAATGGATGTGAAGAGTGCATTCCTAAATGGGGAGCTTGAAGAGGAAGTGTATGTGGAACAACCTCCAGGTTTTGAAAATCTAAATCTGGCTAACTTTGTATATTTTCTATTCAAAGCCCTCTTTGGTCTTAAGCAAGCTCCAAGGACATGGTATGATACTCACCAAGAGTTTTTACTTGAAAATGGTTTTACTAGAGGTGTTATTGATAAAACTCTATTTCATAAAATGCATAAATTTGATATGATATTAGTTCAAGTATATGTTGATGACATTATATTTTTTTCTACTAATGATCATCTTTGTAAGAGATTTTTTAAGCTAATGCAGAGTAAGTATGAAATGAGTATGATGGGAGAGTTGAACTACTTTCTTGGATTACAAGTGAGTCAATGGAAAGATGATGTATTCATCTGTCAATCCAAGTACATAAAAGAGCTTCTCAAGAAGTATAATATGGAAGATTCAACTCCGGAAAAGACTCCAATGTCAACAGCCTCTAAGCTTGATCAGGACAAAACTGGTAAGAAAGTTGACATCAGAAGCTACAGAGGTATGATAGGCTCATTACTTTATCTTACAACAAGTAAACCGGATATTATGTTTGCAATATGGTTATGTACTAAATTTCAAGCTGACTCTAAGGAATCTCATCTTATAGCTGTTAAGAGGATATATAGGTAACTTAAGGGGACTCCAAATCTTGGAATTTGGTACCCTAAAGGTATAGGTTTTAGCCTAGTTGGCTATACAAATTCACATTTTGCAGGTTGTAAGATTGACCGGAAAAGTAATTCAGGAAGCTGTTAGTTTCTTGGAAGAAGTCTGGTATCATGGTATAGCAAGAAGCAGTACTCAGTATCCACATCAACTGCTGAAGCTGAATACATAGCTGCTGGAAGCTATTGTGCTCAAATCTTATGGATGAGGAACCAACTCTGGGATTATCGTATGTTGATGTCAAAGATTCCAATATTTTGTGATAATAAAAGTGTCATAGCAATCTCAAACAACCCAGTTCAGCACTCAAGAACAAAGCATATTCATATCAAGTATCACTTTATAGAGAGCATGTCACCAATGGCACTGTGGAATTACATTTTGTACCACAGAGGATCAAATTGCAGACATCTTCACAAAACCACGTGATGAAAACATTTTCTCTAAGTTGTTTAGTGAACTTAGGATGTTAAATTTTTCTAATTAATAAATTAGAAGTCAATAACTACAATTTACATTAAATAAATTCACTTGTTATTCAATGCCAATATGATAAGGACATGTGAATTTATGTGTCATTATTTATGTCTTGTAGTTCAAATATTTGTGTGTTTGTACCTAATTGATAAATATTTTAGCACACTTATATTGATAAATTATTTGAAAATAAATTAATCATAATTGGTTAAGTTATGAGTAAAGTTTAGTAGCATAATTTTGATTTAATAATTTGAGACTTTATCAATTCAATGATAAAAGTTTCAATTTTAATAATCAAAGTTGTTATTTGTTAATTTTAGTGGACTTTAAATTATTTAATATTTAAAGAGGTTCATTAAAGTTAATTAGTAATTAGCAGCATAATTTATTTCGTAAAAATATAATTTTATCAAGTTTAATGATAATAGTTGTATTATTATAAATAAAATTGTGAAGTACAGAAATTTTTCTAAGTACAGAGTTACTTGCGACCACAGTGCACTATAGGTCGCAAGTAAGTAATTAAACTATTTTTGGTCTTGTTACAGGGGATCCTAGTCGCAAGTAACTACTTAGATTTGAGTTAGTTGCGACAAAGCGGTTCCCTGTAGTAGCTAAGTAAGACTAAAAAAACTGTATCAGAGTTACTTGCGACCTTAACATCATTGTGGTCGCAAGTAACTACATTATTTTTCCAAGTTATTGCTTAGGTTACTTGCGACCCCTGTGAACTATAGGTCGCAAGTAACTGTCTTATTTTTTTTCTTCTGTGTTACTGCTGTGTATTTATGTGATCTCTCAGTTCATATATTTTTTATATATACATATATACACACAGTCGCAAGTAAGGACGATAAAAGAGAGAATAATTTTCAATCGATTCAAATAGTACCCAAATTCTGCTAAAATCTCTAAAAATTACAGATTTGTGAAGCCCATGACCTACTCTATCATTTGACTGTAAAATCACACATTTTCACTGGTTAATTTGATAGATCTTAAACTGTGATTTCTAAGGAATAAGGCTCTGTTTGGTTTGTACTTCATTGATTATTCTTCTTTTTTTCTCTAGTGTTCTATTATTGCATATTTGCTCCGCATAAATTTATGTATTTTGCATATTAGTCTCGTGTTATTATTTCAAGTGCACGATAAATTTGTTTGACGGTCAAAATGTTATTCTCATTTTTAATTAAAATGTCGTATAATATTACGATACCTAAAATAAATTATGTCTTGGTTATAAATCGCAATCCAGCTCACATAGGCTATTTTGAAAATTAGATTCGCTTTTTAAAAGAGCACTCGATTGTGCATTATGCTTTAACTACTAATGTCTAATTAAATGTTGAGCTCCTCAGAAACATTCACACCTCAGCTATAGACACATTAGATGACGATCAACTAAGCTTCATGTTCCCCATTAATGATGAGATAATTGAAATCATTGAGGATGATTTCAATGAACATCTTCATTTTCCTCGGGATGATTTCGATGATTTACCAAGGGACTGGGAAGTATTTAGCTTCTTCAAGGCCATAAGAAGCACCATGCCTAATGACAAGTATCCAAAGCACTTCAACAAAAGTCATCTACCCAAACCTTGGAACTTATTCTTCATCATGCTGTTCTTCTGTCTGTCTCCCAAGACTGGTGGATTTCATGGACTAACACATTTCATGAGACTAGTTGGAGTGGCTATTGCTCATAATCTTCGAATCAACTTTGGACGTCTAATAATGCGAAAGATATTGGAGAACCAAGATCAAAAACAAGATTACATCTTATATGTTAGGTTCCTCCAGATTGTTTTCAATGGTAAGCTCACAGAAGCTCAGAAGGCCTTGGTTCGCACAGACAATATGGAAAATTCTTAAGTCGTGTCCTCAAAAATGGTGGGTAAACGGGTTAGACAAACTCCTTTTTCCAAAAACAACCCCATTCATGTGACGGACTTCATGCAAAAATACTTTGACTTCATTGCTCAAGAACCTGTCTATGAGACTAAAGATGATCACGAACCTGATGCTGAAAATGAGGATAATCAAGAGGCAGAGGCTGAATATGAAGCAAATCTTTAGCCTAATCCTAACGCTCAACTAATGGATGTTGACCAAGAATTTGTAATTGTTGAACAGCCAGAAGAGGTTTCTCAACCTGAAGCTGCTGAACATCAAGAAGAAACTGAGCCAAATCAACTAGAGAAAAATGTTTAAAGGCTAGAATTCACAGGTATGAATGAATCTTCTATGAGTACTACTTTTGATGACTTGATTGACACTGGTTCACGTAATCTTGGTTACTTTCACACACAACTTGCCCGAGAGCAATTGCAATCAGGATGCAGTGATTTGTATTCCCAAAAATTTATAACCGCCCTCTAGAGACCATAAATACATCTCAAACTCTCTTAGCCCAATCCCTGGCGTATAAGGATTCTTTGTGTATAGAGGGAGAAACTGCACACGATACAAAATATAAGGAAGGTACTTTGAGTGAACCTACAACTCTGTCTCCAACGAAGTAAAACAGTATCCCAACTAAGACAAGTATAACCTCCCATGTATCTTTCAAAAAGGATACAATGGCTGAAAAGGCACATAAATAGTTACCGGATCCATCTTCTCAACAAGGTGTGTCTATTGAAATTCGCCCGTTAGCCACGACATCCTGTAATGATTGAAGCACACTCTCAAATCTTCAAGCTCTTAAAGTTTTACATGAGTCAATTAGAAGAGCGTTATTTGGTGAGGATGTATTGACGAAAACAGGGAATTCAACCATATTATGGTTAGAATATTATGTTCGAGGTCCTTCAATGGATCAACTGCCTTCACAGGTGTTAGGAGAGAGTGTTGTAATCGCTGCCACATCCAGCACAACACTTACCTCCCCAGGACTAAAAACCCTGGATACATCTGTGGATAGGGGATCCGACATTAGTGCGGATCGGAAACCCATTGGCGATGAACCATATTCAACTGGTGAGCATACGGGGAAAGTGTCTTCACCGACACTGGAGGAAGCTGAGGAACAGATGCCAAATATGACAGCCTCAGTGATCCTCCCAGAAATTTAAACTCTTGACCAGTCGTCTCATGATGATATGCAACTTGTCTTGAACAAGGGTCGGGAATCGCGAACTCCCATTGCACCACTGTTGACCTCCTTAAGGATGGCTCTTGTGCTTTCTGCATGTACATCTTCTGGATCTCGGAGCTATGAGCGGAGTGTATCCGTGAGGGTGAGTGAAACACAAACCCCTAAACCGAGTGATAGAGTATTGAGTGATACACTGCGAGAAGCCCGTGAGACACCTACCTGCCAAACTACACCTATAGACATGTCACAATATGTAACGAAATCTTACCTTTAAAATCAGTTAGCATTTAAAGATAGCTATCTCAAAGAACAAATGGCTCTCAAGGATCAATATCCTAAAGATGAACTGTCTATCAAGGATCACCAGATTGCACATCTTTCCGAACAACTTGACCTTCGACAAGCATCATTTTCTAGTTTATGGGAATTCCTGGAGCAATCTCTCTCTCACTCAGGAAAGGGAAAAGCAATTGCCAATATTGAGCCAAAGATCTCAGTTAGCAAGCAAGCGCCAATCCCTGTCTCCTCTGAAATAGATTTTTCCAGTACTGGGTCGAAGACCTCAGTCAGTAAGCAAGTGTTTATTTCAAAATCACCTAATCAAGAGATCCCTGTCTTGATCTTGCCTGCTTAATCAACCCCATCTCTGAAGGATAACACAACTGAGGTGTAGAAATGGGTGGAGCAAGAAAAAGTAGTTGCAGCTGTGAACTTAATTCAAGATGCTTTTCAAGCAGCTGATTCTGGATAGGATAAGTTTGGAGATGAGCTTCAAGAAGAAAAGGAAGAAGAAGAGGAGAGGATTGATGGAAAGGTGTTATTAAAGTTAAGACATACTGCTGAGAAGAGTTCTACAACTCAGGGGGAGCAATCAACATCAAAACAAGATCATTTGAGCAAAGTCATTACAACTCAGAGGAATCTTCTATCGGAAATATATGCTCCAAATCCCCTATTCTCAGAGTATGAACTGGAGAAAGGAGAGATAGACGAGAGTGATGTTCCTAAGGGGTATGAACCTAAATTTGAAAAAGTGGTCAAGGAAGAGAGAAAGATTATCTCTGAGGACTAGGAATATGAAGATGAAGATGCCTTCTCGGATGACCGTTTGTTCAATGGATTACAGGATAAATTCAACTGATCAAATGAAGAAATTCAAGGAGAGATTGAAAGATCAAGAGCTAGAGTGCAAAGAGTCATACAGAAAAGGGAAGCAAGGGAAGCAAAAGAATCATATCTTCGGGCAAACAGGAGAGAAAAGGAATGGGATGAGATAAAAGGAAAATGGACAAATCTGAAAACTATCATAAGTTAGACCCTGACAACCGGAATCTTCTAAACACTATGGAGAAGTACATAGAGGATTATCCCAATATTCATGATTTCTATGATCAGTTCAATAGGATAATCACTGGTACCACTGTGAATATTCTAAAGAATGGATGGAAAATCACTATCGATCACAGAGATGGACTTCAAATAAAGATCTTTACTAGTGTATTGAAGAAGCTAAATATTGTGGAACTGTTTGTCTTAGCATCAAAAAATCCCTTGCAGATGGCAGAATTCAGAACATCACCATGTCTGTGAAGGGTTTTTAGCACATAAACGCAACGAAAATGTAAATTTAAATCTTAAAAAACCGAAACCCTCCGCAGGATCCATGCGAAAAATAATATTTAATTCATAGTTCATATATTTACCTTAAGAAGCTTTACGTTAATGGAAAGATGGAGGTCTTTAATAGCGATCCAAGAACGACGAGCGGAGATCCCTAGCAGCTGCTCCTCAAGTGTGAAGCACTCCACCGGTATCCACCAAGAAAACGATTTAATGAAGGAGGAGGAGGTGGAGAGAATTAGGCTTTTGTAAATCTTTGGGTTGAGGCAACAATAGGGTTTATAATAGTATATTTATAGGCAAAATTTTCAGCTGAAAATTTTTCCATAAAATATTATTATTGTTAACCCTTTATTATTCTCATTAATAATTAAAACACCTTTTAATTATTAATCCTTTTTCTAAACACTTTAGAAATAATTCTCTCTTTTGATTTAATTTCCAAAAATTAAATTCTTAATTAATAATATTAAGAACCTTTTCTTAATAATTCATAATCAATTAAATCTCATTTAATCAATTATTAAATTTGCTAATTAATTATTTATTTCATAAATAAATAATTATCAGCCATTATTAATTAATTCCTCCACCATTAAATCATTCTCTTTTATGGTGTGACCCTGTAGGTTCAATATTAAGCCGGTAGTACAAATAAATAATAATAAAACTATTTTATCATTATTTATATAAATTCTCTAATTCATTAAATATGATTAATTAATTAATCATATTTATTCTACATCGTGAGGTATACTTCTCAGCATATCGCGACTATCCGGATAATCCGAATTCACTGCTTAGAATATCAAGAACTTATTCAGTGAGTAGTTACCGTACAATTAATTCCTTCTACCCTGCAATGTCACGATTAAATATAAGACATGGAACTTGTATCAAGCCTATCTTATTTAATCACTTGCTTTCCCATTCACTATGCTCAGTTCTATTTAATGTAAATTAGAAACTCCTTTCTAATTTCATTCACTTCGGCCAGAGATTCCTGAACTAGCATAAGTGGATCAGCATTAAACATTCTCTTCCTTCACTGGAAGGGGTAGATCCTTTATTAATCATACACTATCTTCGTGTACAAATTCCTATACCCAGTAGAGCCCTTATAATTATCCATTGAGACTAAGAACTAATACACAAGATGACTATGATGACCTCCAGTCTAAGGATACTTGTACAACTATCACTATGTGAACAACTGCTGACACATGAGTGAACTCCATCAGTTGTTCAGCTGTGTGAGTCATGTTCAAGGAACTTATTCTATAATAAGCACCTACATACTAGCTATAGTGTCACCACACAAATGTCTATGAGAACAGACATCCTTCATAATGAAGCAAGCATAGTATGTACCGATCTTTGCAGATTAAAAATTACCAGTTAGTAATCCTACGACCAGGAATTATTTAAGTTTAGAGTTATCATCTTTTAGGTCTCATTATTATGATCTCATCATAATCCATAAAAATCTTTACTCTAAACTATGGTATATCTTATTTAAACACTTAAATAGATAAAGCTCGCAATAAAACCAAAACAAGTCTTTTATTAATATCAATGAAATCAAAACAGATTACATAAAAGTTATTCCTAAATCCTCATACATGATTGGACTTAGGACATATTTATTTCAGACATGTCACAATATGTAACCAAATCTTACCTTGAAAAGCAGTTAGCATTTAAAGATAGCTATCTCAAAGAACAACTTGCTCTCAAGGATCAATATCTCAAAGATGAACTGTCTATCAGGGATCACCAGATTACACATCTTTCCGAACAACTTGACCTTTGACAAGCATCATTTGCTAGTTTACGGGAATTCGTGGAGCAATCGCTCTCACTCAGGAAAGGGAAAAGCAATTGCCAATATTGAGCCAAAGATCTCAGTTAGCAAGAAAGCACCAATCCCTGTCTCCTCTGGGATAGATTTTGCCAGTACCGGGCCAAAGACCTTAGTCAGTAAGCAAGTGTCTGTTTCAAAATCACCTACTCAAGAGATCCCTGTCTTGATCTTGCCTGCTCAATCAACCCCAGCTCTGAAGGATAACACAAATGAGGGGGAGAAATGGGTGGAGCAAGAAAAAGTAGTTGTTGTTGTGGAGCAAGAAAAAGTAGTAATTTTTCACGTCCATTTGCCAGATCTCATAGTCGTAGTAAGCAGCAATCGCAAGCAAAATCCGAATAGATTTTAACAGGGCTACAGGCAAAAAAAATTCATCAAAGTCAATCCTTTGCCTTTGTCTGAATCCTTTTGCCACGAGCCTGGCCTTATAGGTCTCCACCTGCCCATCTGCTCCAATCTTTCTTTTATATACACACTTGCACCCAATAGGCTTAACACCTTCACGCGCCTCAACCAGAGTCCATACTTGGTTGGTATACATAGATTCCATTTCGGATTTCATGGCACTATGCCATTTCTCTAAGTCAACACTACTCATAGCCTCATTATAGGTCACAGGGTCGTCATTATCAATGATTGACAACTTATTGTCATTCTCAATGACAAGGCCATAATACCTCTCAGGTTGGCGAGACACTCTCACTGACCTACGGATGGGCTGTTCCACAGAAGGTTTGTTCAGTCTGAACAGTGTTTCCACTTGATCCGTAGTAGTTTGTGCTTCTTGAACTTCATCAAGTTCAATTATGCTCCCACTGTTTTCTTCAAGGATAAACTGTTTTTCCAAGAAGGTAGCATGTCTGGAGACAAACACCCTATGATCGGTGTAAAAGTAATACCCTAAAGTCTCTTTAGGATATCCCATAAAATTACATTTTACAGATCGAGATTCCAGCTTATTTGGGTCAACTTTCTTGACATAAGCTGGACATCCCCAAATCTTAACGTGTTTAAGACTCAGTTTCCTTTCTTTCCATATCTCGTATGGTGTTTGAGGAACATATTTGGAAGGCACCTTATTCAATAAATATGCTGAGGTTTCCAATGCATAACCCCATAGGAATACTGGAAGATTCGCATAGCTCATCATGGACCGAACCATGTCTAACAAAGTTCGATTTCTCCTTTCAGATACCCCATTTAACTGTGGAGTATATGGAGGAGTCCACTGGGAGACTATACCATTTTCTTTGAGATAATCTAGAAACTCTCCATTCAAGTATTCACCACCTCGATCTGATCGAAGAGTTATAATACTGTGTTTGGTTTGTTTCTCCACTTCATGTTATATTCTTTGAACTTTTCAAAGGCTTCAGACTTGTGTTTCATCAAATACACATATCCGAATCTAGATCTATCATCTATGAAAGTAATGAAGTACGAAAATCCACCCATGGCTTGCGTAGACATTGGTCCACATACATCTGTGTGTACCAATCCTAGTAAATCTGCAGCCCTCTCTCCATGTCCACTAAATGGAGAGTTGGTCATTTTACCCAATAGACAAGACTCGCATGTAGGATATGATTCAAAATCAAAGGGGTCAAGTAACCCTTCCTTATGCAATGTCCGCAGTCTATTTTCACTAATATGACCTAGCCTACAGTGCCATAAATAGGTCAGATTTTCATCATCTCGTTTCTTTTATTAGTTTATTCAATCTGAAGTAAATCATGCTCTACGTCACATACATACTGACCATTATTTATAATACCACGTCCATAAAGAATATTATCTCTAAGGATAGAACATTCATTATTCTTAATAATAAATGAAAAACCATCCAAATCCAACATACGGATAGAAACAATATTCCTCACAATAGAGGGAACGTAATAACAATTATTCAGAATAATAGTCTTGCCCGTAGGCATATGTAAACTAAATGATCCTACAAATATGGTCGCAACCCTTGCTCCATTGCCCATACGTAGAATCACCTCATCCTTTTCAAGAGTCCTACTTCCCTTTAGTCCTTGCAACGAATTGCAAATATGAGAACCACAGGCGGTATCTAATACCCAAGTAAAAATTTGACCTAGTGACATATTAACTTCGATCATGAACATGCCTGAATCAGAAGCGGTAGTCTTACTACCCTTCTTCTTCTTCAATTCTGCAAGGTAAACCTTGCAGTTCCTCTTCCAGTGCCCCAACTTGTTACAGTGAAAACAAACAGCTAAATTAGGACCAGTCAACTTGTGAGCATCTAGTATGCTCCGGAGTGAGTGCAGAAGACATGACGAATATATTAAATCTATAAATGATAAACACATAACAACACTTAGCAAATATTCAATTTCATTTCAAAACACTATATGAATCGGGTCTTTATTCATAAGTGTCTCCCACTAGTTTATCTAATTTTTTTCAACCCCTAAGTGAAAATTAAGCATTCATAATGCTAGTGGGAATAGGGATCCTACATTCCATCACACAACCTCGGTTGTGGCACGAAACGTCATGTGATGTTCAATAGGCAGACAACTCTTGTCAATTACATCTTATGTTATTCCCTAATATAAGTTTAGTCTCTTGAATAATTGAGTCACGGCTGTGGCACGACAAACTCAATATTCTAAGTCAAGTTTAACCCAACATTTCGTACAATTGAATCAGTCTCTAACGGCCCACGGCTGTAGCACGTACCGTCCTTTAGATTCTAATTCAATGTACACATCTCTATGTAATAGACAAGTATTTCTTATTTCAAAATCAAAGCCCCCGGCTGTAGCACGAAATGACAATGATTTAAAAATAAGAACCACTTTCTACCATGTTGGAAGGCTATGATCGACACAAGCCCGTTGTGTCATTGGCCAATTACTACTTGATATTATTTAATTTTAGAGGGATTATATTACGTTACAATCATAATCATATTATAAAGAGATTCTTCCTTTTAAATTAAATATTTCAAATCAATAATCGATAATCAGATGATTCCTAGATCGGGTGGAGCGTTGTCAAGAGGCGTCACTTAATAACCCTTTCTTACAGATAGAAATCTGTTGGTGACAGAATCATCCTTTCTCTCAATATTGAAAATTCATATTCAATTACGTGTTTCATAATACAAGAATCTCATTATCGTATTCATAATATTTATTGTTAAGGCAAGAAACGATTCCTATTCTAGATTTTCTAGAGCACGCCTTATATTGATTTAAGTTCACCTAAATCTATCATCGCATGGTAAACATAGGCATATATCTCATATATAAAATTAAATAAACAAGTAAATGTAAAGTGCAATAAAGTAAATGTGTTTGGTTATGGCCCCATCCTATGTGATCTTTATCAACCTCATGAAAAAGATCAAGGTCAATCTAATATGGTGATGGAAATAAATACAACTACTTATTACATAAGTCTTCTTCTTTGTTTAGACTTCTTGTATGCCTCATCTTCTTCTTTGTATCACCTCCATTGGATAGTCTTCTTGAGTCTTCAATTACATTACATGATTGAAAGTAAAACTAATCTAATGAACTTACAAGAATAACTCGAGTTACATTCGAGATTTATGATTACAAAGATTGACGACATGCAAGTCGTATTTAAAACCAAAACCAAAACCATTACACTAAGGTCGAAAGGCCATAATTATCCACCATGCTCATACAACACATAAAAGCATGTTAAAACACATAATCTGATCTTATCATATCATATTATCCATGTTCTAATCATAAAAAGAAAATATGACAAAAATCAGAAAAATCATAATCAAATCAGAAAAACAAGAATCACTGTTTACGGGCAGTAAACGACGTCCAACGCCTTACAGACGAGTCGTTGATAGCTTTAGCTATCAGTTTTGTTCAGACGTTCGTTTACCTATGGAATAAGATATTCGTTTGCGTAAATCGGACACCAGACCCAGAGTTCAGCAAATCTACAGCAGCCAATTCAGAATCCGTATCTAATATGATTCTCATAATTAGAACAAACATAAATTATTTATATATCAGTATATATACAGATTACATAATTATCTTATGATTATACAACTCACATGAATATCATATATTCAAAACCATACATATATAAGCATATTATATCAACATCAAATCATGGCGTATCACGTACATGCTCATATATCGAAAACAGTTAAACACATAAATGAATTAAAAACTTTTCGCAAGTAGCTCTGATACCATTGAAGGGTTTTTAGCACATAAACGCAGCGAACACGTAAACTTAAATCTTAAAAAAAACCGAAACCCTCTGCAGGATCCATGCGAAAAATAATATTTAATTCGTAGTTCAGTATGTTTACCTTAAGAAGCTTTACTTTAATGGAAGGATGGAGGTCTTTAATAGCGATCCAAGAACGAGGAGCGGAGATCCCTAGCAGCTGCTCCTCAAGTGTGAAGCACTCCACCGGTATCCACCAAGAGATCAATGTAATGAAGGAAGAGGAGGTGGAGAGAATTAGGGTGGGTCGAGGCAAAAATAGGGTTTATAATAGTATATTTATAGGCAAAATTTTCAGCTGAAAATTTTCCCATTAAATATTATTATTGTTAACCCTTTATTATTCTCATTAATAATTAAAACACCTTTTAATTATTAATCCTTTTTCTAAACACTTTAGAACTAATTCTCTCTTTTGATTTAATTTCCAAAAATTAAATTCTTAATTAATAATATTAAGAACCTTTTCTTAATTAATTTATAATCAATTAAATCTCATTTAATCAATTATTAAATTTGCCAATTAATTATTTATTTCATAAATAAATAATTATCAGCCATTATTAATTAATTCCTCCACCATTAAATCATTCTCTTTTATGGTGTGACCCTGTAGGTTCAATATTAAGCCGATAGTATAAATAAATAATAATAAAATTATTTTATCATTATTTATATAAATTCTCTAATTCATTAAATATGATTAATTAATTAATCATATTTATTCTACATCGTGAGAGATACTTCCCAGCATATCGCGACTATCCGGATAATACGAATTCACTGCTTAGAATACCAAGAACCTATTCAGTGAGTAGTTACCGTATAATTAATTCCTTCTACCCTGCAATGTCACGATTAAATATAAGGCATGGAACTTGTGTCAAGCCTATCTTATTTAATCACTTGCTTTCCCACTTACTATGCTTAGTTCTATTTAATGTAAATTAGAAACTCCTTTCTAATTTCATTCACTCTGGCCAGAGATTCCTGAACTAACATAAGTGGATCAGCATTGAACATTCTTTTCCTTCACTGGAAGGGGTAGATCCTTTATTGATCATACACTATCTTCGTGTACAAATTCCTATACCCAGTAGAGCCCTTATAATTGTCCCTTGAGACTAAGAACTAAACCAAAGCATAGTTCAGTGTACACAAGATGACTATGATGACCTCAAGTCTAAGGATACTTGTACAACTATCACTATGTGAACAGCTGTTGACACGTGAGTGAACTCCATCAGTTGTTCAGCTGTGTGAGTCATGTTCAGTGAACTTATTCTATAATAAGCACCTACATACTAGCTATAGTGTCACCACATAAATGTCTATGAGAACAGACATCCTTCATAATGAAGCAAGCATAGTATGTACCGATCTTTGCGGATTATTAATTACCAGTTAGTAATCCTACGACCAGGAACTATTTAAGTTTAGAGTTATCATCTTTTAGGTCTCATTATTATGATCTCATCACAATCCATAAAAAGTTATACTCTAAACTATGGTATATCTTATTTAAACACTTAAATAGATAAAGCCCGCAATAAAACCAAAACAAGTCTTTTATTAATATCAATGAAATCAAAACAGATTACACAAAATTTATTCCTAAATCCTCATACATGATTGGACTTAGGACATATTTCTTTCAGATATGTCACAATATGTAACCAAATCTTACCTTGAAAAGCAGTTAGCATTTAAAGATAGCTATCTCAAAGAACAACTGGCTCTCAAGGATCAATATCTCAAAGATGAACTGTCTATCAGGGATCACCAGATTACACATCTTTCCGAACAACTTGACCTTCGATAAGCATCATTTGCTAGTTTACGGGAATTCGTGGAGCAATCTCTCTCACTCAGGAAAGGGAAAAGCAATTGCCAATATTGAGCCAAAGATCTCAGTTAGCAAGAAAGCGCCAATCCCTGTCTCCTCTAGGATAGATTTTGCCAGTACTGGGCCAAAGACCTTAGTCAGTAAGCAAGTGTCTGTTTCAAAATCACCTACTCAAGAGATCCCTGTCTTGATCTTGCCTGCTCAATCAACCCCAGCTCTGAAGGATAACACAACTGAGGGGGAGAAATGGGTGGAGCAAGAAAAAGTAGTTGTTGTTGTGAACTTAATTCAAGATGCTTTTCAAGCAGCTGATTCTGGATATGATGAGTTTAGAGATGAGCTTCAAGAAGAAAAGGAAGAAGAAGAGGAAAGGATTGATGAAAGGGTGTTACTAAAGTAAAGACATACTGATGAGAAGAGTTCTACAACTCAGGGGGAGCAATCAACATCAAAACAAGATCATCTGAACAAAGTCATTACAACTCAGAGGAATCTTCTGTCGGAGATATATGCTCCAAAGCCCCTATTCTCAGAGTATGAACTGGAGGAAGGAGAGATAGACGAGAGTGATGTTCCTAAGGGGTATGAACCTAGATTTGAAGAAGTGGTCACGGAGGAGTGAAAGGTTATCTCTGAGGACTAGGAATATGAAGATGAAGATGCCTTCTCGGATGACCGTTTGTTCTATAGATTACAGGAGAAATTCAACCGATCTTATGAAGAAATTCAAGGAGGGATTGAAAGATCAAGAGCTAGAGTGCAAAGAGCCATACAGAGAAGGAAAGCAAGAGAAGCAAAAGAATCATATCTTCGGGCTAACACGAGAGGAACGGAATGGGATGAGATAAAAGTAAAATGGAAAAATCTGAAAACTATCATTAGTTAGACCCTGACAACCGAAATCTTCTAAACACTATGGAGAAGTACATAGAGGATTATCCCAATATTCATGAGTTCTATGATCAGTTCAATAGGATAATCACTGGTACCACTGTGAATATTTTAAAGAATGGATGGAAAATCACTGTCGATCACAGAGATGGACTTCAAATAAAGATCTCTACTAGTGTATTGAAGAAGCTAAATATTGTGGAACTGTTTTTCTTAGCATCAAAAATCCCTTGGTTGAAAATGAATGAGAATGAATACTTCAGAGACAAGCTTCAGAAGATGATGATGGATGTGTCTCCTCAAGCATTCTCTTATCCATTCATGATCAAAGTATTTGCAGATGGTAGAATGCAGAACATCACCATGCATGATCAACCTATAAGATCCATTCGTTATCTACAACTCACTTTCCTGGAAAGTCAACTCAGGAGCAAAAGAGCAAAATTGGAGGCACCAGGAGTCAAAAAATCAGAAGCAGGCTTTAGAGCTGCTGAAGTTCTATATGTTTACAAGCTCAATGATAAAGTGATCAAGGAGACAGAGAAGGACATGAAGAAAATTAAAAGAGATTATCATGAGATGGTGTTCATAAATGGAGATCCAGAAATTAATCTTCTGAAAGATAGTGAACCTATCATCAGCACTGACAGTGAAGGGGATCTAGTCTTTGAGATCAACAAAGCAAAGATTAAGATCAATGATTTCGGAACAAGAGGATCAGAATCAATACACCAAGCCTTGATGGATATCAAACTATCCACATGTAAAAAGGACAAGATTTCTTTGATTTCAATCATAAGAATACTTGATGAGGTAGTGGAAGAAGAATCGATTAACGACACCAAAAGAGTACGAGGACATCCTAAAAAGATAACAGTCTTCGTAATGTCAAAAAGATCTACCATGTTGTTTGAACTTATTCCTAAGTGCTCCAAAATCAGGTATCTCTAGTTGATACTTAATGAACTGAATAATCCACCTCCCATTAAAGCACTTGAAATAGAAGCTCGTGATTTGGTCCAAGCTAAACTGAATGACCTTCTAGATAGAAGTAAAGGATCATCTCTCCCACACTCAACAAAATCAACAGATCCTAGAAAGAAAGCTACCAAGAGAAAGTCTGATCAGACTCAATCCATTCAAGAAGGAGAAGGTAGTCAAGACAAGAAGCTCAAGAAAACAAAAACAAAGAAGACATAGATTATCCGTTCAAGCTAGAGGAACACTTCTTTGTAATTTGTAATTTAAGAAATCTGGAATTGAATATGTAATCCAAAATGTATTTAATATCTTAATCTGTTTTGAGGTTATACTTTTTCATATTGTCAGTTGAGTTATCCTTAGGGATTTGCTTGTCAAACTCTAACAATCAAATAGGGGGAGATTGTAAAGCATAATGTAACGTTATATGTAATCGAGGAATTATAACTCAACATGAAACAGAAATAGATAAACAATATTAAATTATTAAACACAGGATCCCTAATGATGAAGACTAGATATATACAAAGAATCAAAAGATGAAATTAATGTTTTAAGTTCATAATCAAGTCATGGGAAGAAGTTCATTAACATGTTCAAGCCTCCATGAAGAATAAGATGTCAAAAGACTTCCAGTGTCAGTGAAATGATTTGATTTGAAGTACTGAAGATCAGGGGTTCTGTGATTGAAGCATTGAATAATCAATCAAGGTGTATCAGCTCATCAATATAAAAGAATTTGAATTAAATCAATTCATGTTAGTTGTTTGTGAACCAGACCAGTGCACCAAGCATCAGCATATTAAAAAGGATTTAATTCAGTTATACAGAAAGATCAATGTTGATACAATTATTAGAGTCAAGAATTTTTCTAAGTCAAATATCCACTGCCAAGACAACTAGATTGCAAGTAAGTTGCAAGGAACAAAAATTGGCTAAGGCAAAAAAGCTTACTATCTTGGTCGCAAGTATCTCATTCAGGGAGCTGCAGGTCGCAAGTAACTTTGTGACTTGGGAAATATGCATCCTCCTAGAAGCACAAGGTCGCAAGTAACCTGTACAGGGAAAGACAGGTTGCAAGTAAGTATTAGAGATGAAATTAAGGAAAAATCATACACAGGTCTCCCTAGGTCGCAAGTAACTTTGCCCTAAGGAACTAGGTCGCAAGTAAACGCTAAAGGAGAAATTTGCTAAGGAAAAACCATATGTGATGTTCTGGTTGCAAGTAAGTGACTAGAAAAGGCTACTAGTGGTCGCAAGTAAAGTAGCAACCAAAGAACTCTCTCTTGTCGCAAGTAACTACTTGGTTGTGTTATTGTAAATTATAATTGCAGCAATTCAAGGATTTGAATGGACAGAAATGTGCCACCTGCCCAAAGGAATTGAAGTCTATAAAGCAGAAAATGAATACAATTTCATTTGGTAATCTTCCTCAGCCAACAGAAAGTGTTTTTACGGGAGCTCCATTAAAGACTTCATTTATTAAGCTTGTAAACACAAAGTTGTGTTGTTGAATTTATCGTAGCTAATCAATTCATTGATTAGATTGTAGCAACCTCAAGGTTTATATTAATAAAATAATATATTCCTCGAATTATTTTGTGTCTATTTTGATTCCGTACTTATAACGAAGAACTTGAAATGAATCGAAAAAGATTGTAGGTATTGTATTCAACCCCCCCCCCCCCTTTACGATACTTTGGAACTAACAATAACATTTGTAAACTTGTTTCTAGATCTCTACTTTATGGAAACAATATTATTTTTTGACTTCTGCAACTATAAATTTGCACTTTTATCAAATTTTGGAAGCGGCTTATGTTGATGAACGGTTATACAACTGTGGTCTTTATGAATTAACGTCATATGTGGAAGCTTAATTTCCATCTCAATATGTGACATTGGATTGTGTTACATATTCAGCTCCTGGCTACTGTTGTTTTATTGATCTACGACTGTATACCTCTACAATCATCTAGTACTTCATGATTGTAATTCCGGCTGAGCACAACAATTTCATGCACTCATTTTACATATTTAAGTGTAACTTGTGTATTCGGCGGTTCCTTATTTAGCGCTATGCATAACTCATTGTAACCTCTATTTTGATCAAGAAAACCGATAAAATGAATATGCTAATGAAGGCTACAGATTCAGAGATTCGGATAAGAGGAAGAAACTTATAATATCCTAACCGCTCATGTTATTTTGGTGATAAATTTTCTAATATGCTAGTTTTAACCTGTGTTGGAGGGAGTAAAAGACCAGGGAAGGTTTGGACCCTCCCTGAAATTGGTCCAAATTGTTTTTTTAAGAAAGCCCAATGTAAAAGTTCCCCAAAAAATACACATTCATAAAACTCATGCATCAGCACATACACATCAATGAGAAATTCAGAAAACAGAGAAATGTGATAAGAGAAGAGAGATGTGTCCGAGAGAGATGTGATAATAGTGAACAAAAACGGATAAGTGATAATAGTTTGTAACATGATAGGGGAAGAATGGTTAAATGTTTAAATAATATATTTTATAATATATATTGAGCGTTATATTTTCCTAAGCATGAAAACTGAAGATGTACTTCAAACGTCCGGAGCGTGGACGGGAGCGCTGAAAACAAATAATTGTAATAAAATATGTTTTTCATGATATTGTTTTGCACTTTTCTACTTTTAGTTGAGAATTTTTTTCATTTATTTTCTCCTTCTCTCTGATTTCAACAACTCTCATTCTTTACACTTCTTTCGAGCCGTTTATCACTGCTTTAGGTAGCACTATGGCCTTCACTATGGCCTTCAAAAAAATTACAATTTTGCTTTTGTAAAAACCAAAATTTTAATTATTTTTTGCAAAACGGCTTTTTTGGGGAAAAAAGGTATGCAATTTTACAACTGAAATTAACCAAATCAACTTTATTGAATGTTTAGGAATAATAATCATTGGTTGAAAATTGCATTTAAGGTTACACCAAACTTACAAAATCTTGTATCTGTAATAATATTTGGTTGGGATTTGCATTTAATATTGGATTTGTTAAATCAAATGTACCTTTGTTAAATGTAATCAGAAACAGTTTTAATTATTTTGCTAAAACAAAAGCCTCATTTTCTCTAGTTACAAACCATATTTTATTGCGTATATTTACATAAAACAGTAAAATCGTAAAAAAAACTTTAAAAAGTTAGCACTTTTGCTCAATTTCATTTATTTAATTAAATCATAAATAAATAAACTTCATAGAAATTTTAGAAAATTCAAACAACACATCTGACAAGAAAACAAACACCCATATTTCGCCAAAAATATTTTCCTATACTTTTTCATAAAAAATAATAAGAAAATATTTAATCTACATAATAAGTTACACCAACATAACAGATATTGACACACATTGTCAAACACAATAAATCACAAAGTTCCAAAAAATTTCTTCTCTAGGTAGTACTAGGGGTGAGCAAAACTGAACTGAAACCAAGAAACTGAACTGAATCGTATAATTTCGGTTCTGTTTGGTTTGAGTTTTTCAAAAATTTCGGTTAATTCATTTTTCGATTTTAACCGAAATAATATTGGTTCAGTTCGGTTAATCTAAAAATAAAATCGGTTTAACTGAAATAACCGAAATCTAAATATGTATATTCTTGAATTATATTATATATATAATGTAATATAGTAAATATAAACAAAAAATAGACTGTAAGTATCTTCAATTGGTTAGAATGTATGTATCTTCAATTTTTTACATATATAATATAATATGTATTCCTTTAACATTCGAATTATTTTTTGTTTCCATTTAAATTATTTTGACAAATTTTCAAATTTCGGTTTTCAGAAACAAAACCGAATTAACCGAAATAATTCAGTTTGGTTTGTGTATAAGTTTGGTTCAGTTCGGTTCGGTTCGGTTCGGTTCGATTACGAAAAAATTATCACTTCAATTTTCGGTTAATTCGGTTCGGTTCAGTTTCTGACCGAACCGACCGAACGCTCAGCCCTAGATAGCACTATGGCCTTTAAATATAAGTATTTAATTTTTTTGTAAAAAACGTAAATTTTAAAAAAAAATTGCAAAACAATTTTTTTTTAGAAAAAGACGATATATACAATTTTACAACTGAAATTAACCAAAATTAAATTTAAAAACAAATTGAAAATAATAATAATCATGAGACTACTCTAATAGAAACCAATTTTAAAATATAAAATAGAAACTGAATAATATTTTTTTAAAATTACTTTGAAATATATCAAATATGGTATGCAAATCGATCATTGAGCGATGGAGAAAAATACAGTGAATTCGGATTTTAAAGAAAAAACATACCCTTTAACGGGAAAAATCAATTTAAAAATGGAGGGGAAAAACTGAGATTGTCTGTAGGGTGCAAATTAGTTGGGTGTGATATTTTAAGGGGAACCGGATATTAAATTAAATTGATCTAATAATTTAGATTAATTTCTAGTTTGTATTCTAATTTAATTTTTATTTGATCATTTGCCTAATAATCATATTTAGTTGAAAATTGCATTTAAGGTTGCACCCAATTTACAAAATCTTGTAATTGTAATTGTATTTGGTTGGACGTTGCATTTTGGATTTGTTAAATTAAATGTAATCCTCTTAGAGATTGTTTGGTTTTCAAACCCATAGGTTTAGTTGACTATTTTAAAATTAGGTACCATTTCTTATACCCATCTAGAATCAAATTTGATACATGTGGATTTAAGAGAGTGGTATGAGGTATAAAATTAAATTTCATTATCTTATTTTTATTTATAAAGTTGAATACACTCTTAAAACATATATTTTAAATATCATGTTGTTTAATTTTAAATAAGTTATGCTTATTTTTATTTAATAAATATTATTAATTTTTTTTTATTTAAATATTATAGATGAACATTGAAATTTTAAAATTTTAATTTTTTAATCACTTATATTTATTTATTTTTGTTTGTAAGTTTTATAACAACTTAAATTCGATATATGCAATATATAAAATTTTGATTCAATCAATGAATCAAAAATATTTAAATTAAAGAGATTTCATTCCAGCACCGAAACAACACATGATATGAGGATTGATTTCTGAACCCCAAGCCAGCCCAACATGATTCCTTATTCCAAACCCATATTGCCTTCTGAACCAAACGACCCCATAAATGTAATCAAAAATAATTTTAATTATTTTGCATAAGCAGAAGTCACACTTGGTTACAAACCATATTTTTATTACGAATATTTATAAAAAGCAGCAAAATCGTAAAAAAGTTTTAAAAAGTTAGTACTTTTGATCATTTTCCTTCATTTAATTAATTCATAAATAAATAAATTTCATAGAAATTTTAGAAAATTCAAACAACACATCTCACAAAAAAATAAACACCCATACTTCCAAAATAAATAAATTCCTCTACTTTTTCATAAAAATAATAAGAAAATATTAAATCTACAAAATACGTTACGCCAACATAACATATTGACACACATTGTCAAACACAATAAATCACAAAGTTCCAAAAAATTTCTTCTCTAGAACCAACGAGTTCAGACCAAAAAACAAATTTCTATCTACCACAATGAAAATTTAAAAAAAAACTCCAAAAAATAAAATAAATCACAAATTATATTACAACCTCGGACCCCCTTGTCTGATAACAGACACACTTGCAATTCTCGCCACCTTCTATAGTTCTACTCCTTCTTCCGACAACGACTACTACATCTTCGCCATTTTCGAGGTAACATTCTTTTTACCCCCAATCTCATTTTTACTGTCTGTAAATATTTGTTTTTAACTTCATTTTTTATGTAAGTCATTTCAATTCTAGCGTTCGTTTTATAGTTCATGTGATTTTACGTAGTTTTTGAATTTTAATTACATGATGTTAATTAAGGTTTTGAATTTGTGATTATTTAGATTATTTTACTGTAGTTATTTATTTTTAACTGAATGTTGATATGATTTATTTTAATTGCAGCATTCGTTTTATAGTTGGTGCAATTTTACGTGAATTTTTATAAATTTTGATTGTGTGTTTTGAATTTGTGATTGTTTGTTGTGTGTTGTTGTTCCAACTCCATGTTAATGTAATTCGTGTCGAATTAAGCCTTGATTTCGTGTAATTTACGTGATTATTGATTGAAATTTTGAATTTGTTATTGTTAGTAGTGTGTAATTATTTTAACTCCATGTTAATGTAATTCATATCAATTTAAGCTTTGGTTTCGTATATTTAGGTAGTTATTGATTATTAACCATTTTTAAGTGAATGATGTGTATTAAGGTTTGAATTTGTGATTGTTTACGGTATATAATTATTTTAACTCCATGTTGATGTCATTGATTTCGATTCAAGCCTTTGTTGCATGTACTTTATGTAATTGTTGATTTTTAAGCATTTTTAAGTGAATGATATGAATTAAGATTTTGAATTTATGATTGTTTACCGTATGTAATTATTTTAACTCCACGTTGATGTCATTCTTTTTTATTCAAGCCTTTGTTGCATATAATTATTTATGTGATTGTTGATTTGTAAGCCATTTTTGGTTAAATGATGTAAATTTGGGTTTGAATTTGTGATATAACTGGTTTATGATTACAGATATGGAGCCAACGGAAGATTGGGGAAACAAATCATGGACGGTGGATTGTGCGTGTGGAGTGAATTTTGATGATGGAGAGGAAATGGTGAATTGTGATGAGCGTGGAGTGTGGGTGTACACGATGTGTTCGAGGTACGTAAAGAGCGAAAAAGTGTTTACGTGTGAGAAATGTAGGAGGAAGAGTAAGAGGTGTGAGAATATTGAGGATGAGGTTGCTGATAGTTTGCTTGGAATGGCGAATAAGAGTGGGGAGAATGTGGGGTCTAGCAGGATGACTTAGACAGGGAGGGTTCCGAGGGAGGAGAGGGCGCATGTGCAAGGAGTGGTTGGTGGGGAAAGCGTGGGAACGGGGATTTTTGGGTCGGCGTTGTGGAGGGCGAGCGGGTATGTACATAAGAAGTTTGGTTTTTAGTATAAAGAGTTTGATTGGAATGACGGGAATGAGACTGGTGGTAATGAGGGTGGTGGAAATGAGCTTGGTAGTGAGGGTAGTAATGGGGGAGCGTTGTCTTTGTTGAATAATTATAAAGCGGGGGGTGTTGGTGGTAGTGTAAGTTTTGGTGCGGGGAAGAGAACAAGAGATGAAGAAAGTAATAAAAAGAAAAGGGAGGAAGGCGAGGAAGTTAATGACAATACAAATACCACTTCTAAGTTGATGCATAGAAGTAAGACAGTTGACCATTTAGATTATCAACCATCATCGAAGGTCAACCTCACACTACAGGAGGATCAGTCAAACACTCTAAACACTCCTGCAACAATAGGTGATGAAGAGGTCTGAGTCAAGCTGGCATTTTGTTTTCATGTTTTCTTGAAGTTCCTCTACTAATGTTTTGCTAATTTCTGTTTCATCTTTTGCAGCTTGCATTATTATTGCATCAGGAGCTTAACAGATCTGCAAGAGTCTCGCGGGTGCCACGCATGCGGCATGCTGGTAGTTTACCCCAGTTAGCTTCTCCGACTGTTGCAAGCATGCTCATGAAGCAGTCACCATTAGAGGCAGCCAGACGGTCGGGCCGTCCGGGCCGTGCCGAGTTTCAAGCGAGCCAAATCAATTAGCCAGTAACTCGTGAACGGCACGTAGAAGTGAACGAGCCGAGCCGAGTCGTGCCGGTTTGATAAAGTGATAACCCGGGATCGGCTCGTGAATTAGGCGAGTTTCCCGAGTTAGGCGAGTTATACGAATGTGAACCGAGTCAGGCGAATGCGAGCCGAGTTAGGCGAATACGACCCGTTCGTTTGGCGAATTCAGGCGAGTTAGCTGGTGGAAACTGGAAAGTGGAAACAGATATTATAAAACCATTTTATTTCTGTATAGTGGAAAGTGGAAAGGTGAATTCAGTTGTTTTTTTTTACTTTTTATTAAGAATGTACATGTCTGTGAATACTAATCAGAAATTGAAAAATTGATAAATATATATATTTATGTAACCTTGTACAACTAGAATCAAATATTTAGATAATATTTAGATGGCTACGAATTATGATGAAAACAAATTTTTTATTTTTAAAAAAACAAATAAGTGGTGCAGAAAGAAAGAAACAATTTTTTTTGTAACTTCAATTTTTCTTTTCAAAATTGTGTTTTTTTGAATTTATAAAACTAACATGTTTATAAGGAAAAGAGGACGGTACCTCTATAAATTTTATTAAATAAAAAAATGTTACAATTGATTTGAGAGGACTCCTCTCTAAAAAAACGAAACAAACCGTGTTTACATTTTAAATAAGATACGAAATATAACAAATTTTAAAAATACAAGGCAAATAAATAGTATCAACTATTCAAATTCTTCTTCTTCTCGTGGATCGTTCGCTGACATACCCGATTTCGATGAAGTGTCCATCATCATCCAAGTATCCTCTTCGCCGTCCGAATCATCTTTTTTCATCCCTTGTTGTCTCTTTGCCGCTTGATCCCAATCTTTTTTGCAAACACATATCTTGACCACATCCGGTGCAAGACTTGATCTTTTCTCGTCCAATACTCTTCTACCGGCACTGAAAGCAGACTCGGAAGCAATGGTAGAGGCGGGAACTACTAAAATGTCCCTTGCAATTTTAGCTAATATCGTAAATTGGTTCTCGTGATTCTTTCACCATGTTAGTATTGAAAAATCCTCATCGAACTCATAGTTATATGAAAAAAACTCTCTAAGCATGCTAAATGAAGTTTGAGGTGTAGATGCATTTTCGGAAACTCTACACTTTTGTTTTTTAGTTAGGATACCAAGCAATGTGGGATTAAACCTACTAGACTGACTAGTCTTAGGTGGTATAATATTTTGAGTTCTAGGACTGTATAGATCTATAAGACGGTGTAACAAGTCTAAACAATTTTGCACATAAAGCATGTGATTATATGAAACTCCTAATACCGAGTAATAATGTTCTAACATATTTTCTAAACCTTCTTTTCTAACACCGGGATCAATAAGACATGCAACACCATAAATAAAAGGAAATTCGGTAAAATATTCTATCCACTTTTTTTCATATCAACAATATTTGCACCAAAACAATTATCTTCTTCATATGCTTTTAAAGTAGTAATAATATTAACACACTCAATAATAACAAGATGTACATTTGGCTCATAAACGTAAGAAAATATCTTAGTACCACATGCATAACAATCAAGCAAATCACGTACCCTATTTGCCAAGTCCCAATCATTTTCGGTAATAAGTCTATCCTCCACTTGATTTCTTGGATCGGAATTATATAACTCGATGATAACTATCTTATATTTAATTGCCTCGCATAGTAATTTATAAGTCGAACTCCATCTCGTGGGACAATCAATTCCCCACTTTTTGGGTATTAATCCATTTTCCCTACACAATTTTTTATATTGTCTCTTTAATGTGTGTGCGATACGTAAATACTTAATTATTTTTCTAATAGGTGCTAAAAATTCGGTTATTTGTTGAATACCCGTTTGAGCCGATAAATTGACAATGTGTGCACAACATCTAACATGCAAAAAAATACCGTCTAAAGTAGTAGGAATATCTTGTGCAATATAGTAAATAGCTTTATCATTTGCCGAAGCATTATCCAAAGAAATAGTAAACACCTTGTGTTGTAATTTAAATTCGTTAATAGTTTCGACAATTCTCGTCTTTATATTATAACCCGTGTGTTGCTCGTCCATAACATCAAAGGCAATTATTCATTTTTGTAAAAAATAATCAGAATCAATCCAATGCACGGTAACACAAATATATTGCTCACCGCAACTCGAACTCCAACAATCACTAGTTAATGAAACCATGCCATCATAATCACGAAAGATTCGATCATTTTATCTCGACTATAGTGAAAAGGCATACCTCCACCAGGAGATGATGTCACAAAACCACCAATATGTGTTTGTTGCGGTGATTCTCCGCGTGCTTCTCCACTTTCGTGACTTTGTTTCGAAATTCCGTGATGCGTTTTCAAGTGTCGATCAAGTGTACCTGTGCCGGCACCTTTAGAGTGAAGAAATGGGGATTGATTTCGGCCGCTTTGAAAACAAAGTAAACAAAAGCATTTAAATTTGTTGGGATCTTCCGGTACTGCCTGTCTCGAAAAATAATTCCAAACGTGCGAGGAATGTCTCGTAGACGTACAAGAGGGCCCTGCAAAATTTGAACATATACAAAATTAATAATATACATCATTCGAATATATTCAAAATTAACAATAATATATATAAATTAATAATACTGAAATGTGCTTTTCTTTCCAGTTTATACTATTCAAATTAATTCACTTTCAACAAACTACATTCTATTATATCAAGTTATCTGAATGTGCGAATTCATCCTTGAACATAATTCAAATTATCTGGTGAAAAAGAAGAAAAATCACATCATCGTCAACAAACTAATCCTAGAAAGAGAAATAAAGGTTTGTGGTCCCAGAAATTAACAATAAGAATACGAATATGAACATAAAAACAAAAAAACTGAGGAAGAATTTTACCAACTTTCGGTCGAGGAGGTCGCATAGAAGCTGCTTGACTCGATCCCTGAGAAGAAATAGTACCCCTTCCTTCTTCCATTGTTCACAAAGAATTGCCTGAAAAAATTGAACTCGCCGGAATTTGTTGCAGTGTTGCCGGATTTGTTCGAAAAAACCGTGTAACTTCGCCTGAATTTATTTATGTGTGCGACTTGTGTAACTGACTAACTGTGTTGTTGTGAGTTGTGAGTTGTGACTTACTGAGTGACTAGTGACCTGTGAGGCTGTGACTGTATTGTGAGCAGAGAGCTTGAGAGAAAAGAGATAAATCGAGTGAGTGAGAGAGATTGAGAGATTGAGAGATTGATAGTGAGACAGTTAACAGTGAGGTCGAGATTATTTATAGAGAATAAAGAGGTGAACGTTGGAGGAGGTTGCAGTTGCAGGTGAACGTTGGAGAGCTGCAAGTTGCAGGTGAACGTTGGAGAGTGCGCAGGTGACCGTTGTTCTGTTACGCGCGTGTGCCGAATAATGGGCCGGTTAGTGCCGAATAACGGGTCGGTTAGTGCTGAATAATGGGCCAAATTACGACTAATCCAGTTTTTATTCATTTACGAATCACACGGGCCGGTTCGCGTGCCGTGCCGGTCTGTTCGCGATTTCTGTACTCCTGATTCGTGTTCGGTTCGCCTCTAAAGCCGGTTAGCGCCGAATAATTAACCGGCACGCAACGAGCCGAGTCAAGCGAGTTTTAGGCGAGCCGGTTCACGAGCGGGCCGACTCAAACCGGCCGTCTGGCCACCTCTAGTCACCATCTAATTCTGTGGGAAAAGACCATGGTTCGGTAAGTTGCACATGTCACTTTTAATTTCATTTATACTAGTGATTTCTCAATTACATTAATCGTTGTGCTTAAACAATACAAATATTCATTTCGCCCTTGGTTAGGTCGGTCCTTGTTAAGTTAGTTGTGTACTGATTTTTTTTTCCTTTTATATCCTTGTTGATTTAAATATAACATGATAAGTACTGTTAGGGTGTTAAGTAACCATCTATAATTAAAATCCTGAGGTGTTAGGGGCGTCCTCAATTGGGTTATATAACTTTAAAGCGCATAATGAGTATGCGTTTCCATAAACGTGATAAAAAACAAAGTACTATTTTAGTTATGTTTCCATAACTAAAACTAGGTACTGTTAACATCATAAATGTTTATCTCATCCTTCCAATTGGTTGATATTGATCGCTTACGTGTCATTCTTTATTGATATTTTTATCAATGTTTATGTCTCGGGTGTTGGCCTTTTATGGCAAATTTTGAGAAATAGTGCACCCAATATCATAAAAGGAAATATATGGCCCTTTATGGCACAGAAAAACGAGTCTTAGATATCTATTCTTTTAAAACGCAAAGGCGTGCAACGTTTCTTATATTTATAACTCTGAAGTCACTTTTTTTTTAAGAAACAAACTTTAATGCGCATCATAAGTATGCGTTTCCAAAAACGTGATACATAGTGGCGTGTTTGGAAGACGTCACATGCAGTAGCAGTTTTACTAAATTGTAATGGATACCTGTACATGTGTTTCGGAATGGTTCCACACAACTGGTAATGTGTGGAGTCGACTCTGTGATCTTCACTTGAATGCACTACAAAAACCACTGAACCAGATATATGCTTTGGCAAGATGTGCAACACACAATATTATAATGTGTCACATGTGGCATTAAGGGCCTTTCTATCCAGTTTATACTTTTTGGGCAATTTTCCTTAGATATCTATTAAGTTTCATCCTCTAATGATGTCATTTCTCATTTTTAATAGTACTTGCACGGTTAATTTTCATATCTAATGAAGGTGAAGTGAAGCCTGAGGAGATTATATAAAAATAACCATGTTAAGGTAATGTCTTACATAGCCGAGGGTATAGCTTCGTACTTCTTTAGCCTAGTGGTATCCATCTTCCCTTGGTAACAAGAGGGCGAGAGATTGACCTTGTGTAGACAGCATTTATGACAGGCTGACAGTGTGAGTATTAAATTTTCTGTAAATGATCGATAATCGAAAAAAGCTATAGTGGAAAAGGATGAGTAAAAACAGTTTAAAATTTTCAATTGTTCTTTTTTTTCTTTTATAAATGATAATGGCTGCTCGACTTAGCTTAATGGTAGTATCTGTTGTTGTTTTTAACAATAAAGGTTTCCAAAAGAAAATGAAAAAGTGTAGCAACAGAGGGAACTCAAAATTCTCAAAACCTCCAGGATGAATCTAAAAGTATGAAGAGATCACTACTGCTGCCAGTTCAGAGGACCAATGACTCGGCTCGCACAGAAAATTCTGTTACCATGAGGGAAGTGGACAATGGGTCAGCACCAGCTATACAATCTGCTAACAAGAGTAATCCTCCTGCAACTAGCAAGCAACATGTGTCTTCCAGATGTAAATCGACTCAAACTGCCTCTGATGATGACTCTGGCACTGAAAATCGTGTGACCTACCGCACCTTACCAGGTTATTGCTTTAAGTTCTAGATTCTTAACATGTTTGAGAAAGATATAGCAACGTACAGAATAAGAAAAAGAAGTACTGTAAAAGGAAACCACTAGATAAATATAAAAATAGATCTGGTCTATGATATTCTCTTCTTCATTTCCTCACGCATGAATCCTTGTCTATAGAATTGCTCTCAGAGATTGTAACCAAGCCCATGACTTACAAGGAGCTTTGCGATGCTGTTTTACCGGTATGTGTAAAATGTCTTTGTTCACGTTAAACGTGAAAAAGATACAGTCTCACAACTTTCTGATTCTCTGTGCAGCACTGGCCTCACTTGAGGAAGAAGAACGGTGATCGTTATGCCTATTCCAGCCACTCACAGGCGGTCCTTGACTGTCTGAGGAGCAGAAAAGCTTGGGCCCGCCTTGTTGATCGAGGTCCCAAGGTATGCCATTGTAATCATTAGCAACTATATCTAGTTCTGCTTTCTAGTTCTGCTTAAATCAGCAGGAACACTGTTTGATGTTTCACTCTTGTTTAATTATCGATCAATGATTACAAACGAGTCATGGCCCATATAAGAGATGGAAGAAGTGCTATTTATTAATATTACTTTGTTCACTAAAGGTTATAGAATCATACGTTTTTATGTATACTCATTCACCATGCCCCTTGTTTTTAAATGTCTTTTTTTATCGCAATTGTTATAAAGTATGTTAAATTGATTTTTAATTATTGCACTAGTCAAATGCTGGAAGGAAGCCCCGCCGGTCCGATGCTGAGGGTCTTAGTATTGTGGAATCATTCATTGGCCACATACCCAAGGGTAAGAGGCAGATGAGGAAGCGGTGCAGAGAGTTAGCGCTGCAAGAAGGAGATCTCAAGAGTGTGGATGGTGATGATGTCAGCAGTGGTGAAGATAGCTTGAGTTCTAGTTCTAGTTCTAGTAGTGGGGAGATGGGCTTGTCATACTTCAGAGTAGTTTCGTGAGTGTTGTAGTTTTTTTTTATGATCTTCATGCCGGAAAACTCCAACGTTGTTCGAGTTTTACCAAGTGCAGACTTTTCTAGAACTTGGAAGGTGTTCTGTGTCATACTGTAGTTTTTATGAGGAGTTTAGAACTTGGAAGGTGTTCTCTATCATACTGTAGTTTTTATGAGGAGTTTATAACTTGGAAGGTGTTCTCTGTCAGACTGACAGACTGTAGTTTTTATCAGGAGTTTAAGAATAGTTTTGAAAAAATTTACAGTTAAATTTATGTCAGTGTTTCCTGGATTACCATCGATATATGATGCTTCTGTTTTTTATCATGTTTTAAGACACCCCCTGTGAAGCCAAAATTTATGGTTTCACCCTTTAAAACAATACACGGTAGCCGGCGGCCGATTCAGGACCCGATTTCTCGGGGGCACCATATACTTAAGTGACCATGTTACTTTTAGTGGTCTAAATTCAATTCTTTTTTGGTCATTTTCACTAGAAACCTGACATAGTATAGAAATCAAGACAACACATTCTAGATTTTTTTTATACTGAAAATTAATATTTCAACCAATTATTCTCCAATTTAGTGATAATCGTATAACTATAAATAAAACTAAATATGACTCACATTTTGAAAAAAATATTAATATTATAGAAAATCTAAATTTTTAAGTGGGGACACTATAAAATATATATATTTATACTTTTAAAAAAACTGCTAATTTTTGGTTATCAGGGGCAGAGGGGCAGGTGTCCCTACTGACACCTTGCTGACCCCTGTATTGACCCAATATGAATCCGGCCCAGACCGTAGCAATTGACAAAGTAACTCTAGATATTGGTTGAACAATTGTGTTCTCAACTTTGTTCATATCTGTATATCAAGTAATCTAGGTAGTAAAAGTTCATTATGCAGAAAAGAAACTACAGAGTGCATACTACTAGAAGATTAAGGAGTTTGTTTCATTAACAGATACAGATATACCAACGACAACGATACGTTGATACTCAACTCGGTCTTAAGAACTAGCTATCAGAATAGACAAAACCTTATAAGCAAGAAGATCATCAGAAATATTTGATATTGTTCTCATTTTTTACATATGCCACTTGAGATCTTGAAGAAAAAACATGGCTATTATGAAAGTCTACTGATCGAAGATACTATGAAAGAGGTCTGATCGTTTTCCATCATTCTAGTTGTTCACAGTTCTGCCAACGCTTCCATTTTGAGATCTTGTAAGCTGTTTCTGAATAATTCACTTGATAAATTTGAATAAGTGATGCACTTCCACAATTGACGCGAGAAGTTCCATATTGAGATCTTGTAAGCTATTTCGGAACATATTATCCACTTGATAATTCTGAATAAGCGGCGCACTTTCACAATTGACACACATAATCCACTTGTATGATATTATTCAGGGCAGAAATTATTACCTTTTCAGGGTTTGTGATGAAAATCTTAGACAATAGATGCCTCCATTCCATGGAAATCTGAATGCAGTTTGGTATCAAGAATGGGGCTTTCAGTATTCTCTGTCAAAAGCCAATTGTACATACGTTTACGAAGGCCTATAGCTCCCAATTTGAAATCAGGCAATTTAAAATTTAGCTTCTATTTCCCCTTCATATGCAAACTACTCTCATGTACACTAACCTCAATTGTCTTTTTAAAGTCATTTGGATCATTCGGATCCGAAAAGGGATAAGTCCCAACAAGCATCACATATAGAGTTACTCCGCAAGACCAAACATCTGAAATCTATTATCTCGATAATTAGATAGAACATATGGCTATTAGCAAAATTTAGTACATCACCTAGGAAATCAACAGAATTAACTTATCACCTTTCTGTCGTACGCTTTTCTGCTCAGAACCTCTGGTGCAACATAAGCTGGTGTTCCCACGGTAGATTTTGGTTGAGAATGAAAAACTGATGACTGGCAGTACGCAAATCCACCCAAATAAAAGAGAGGAGGGAAGTGGATTTAGCAGACAGAACATTTTTGTAATGGTATATATCCCAGAGTAATCTGTAAAATTATTACCTCGGAGTACCCAAAATCACATATTTTGACACGTGGCGCTAGACTTCCATCTAACAGTGTATTTTCGAGCTTCAGATCTCTATGGCAGATATGCTGTACAACATCATAGATCGCTAAAAACTAAAACTGTGAAATTCAGAGCTGATACCAAAAACAAAGCACAGACACATACCATTGAATGACAATAGCTAACTCCTGATATTAGTTGTTGGAAGAAAAACCTTGCCTGGTTCCAAATATAACAGGAAGTGCAAAATGAGTACATAAAATTTACCTATTAACAATTATCACGATGCCATTGGGAAACATCAAGATCTTATCTGCCTCGATAAAGAGTTTGAAACAGAGACCATCCCTTTGAACTGTCATTGGTGATCCTGACACAGGAGTGACGAGTAGACATTCCACTCATAATGAATGTCACTTTTCAGGGTCTCTATCAGATATGGAACCTAAGAAAGTGGATGAGGCACTTGAAGATCCAGATTGGGTTATTGCTATGCAAGAAGAATTCAATCAGTTTGAGAGGCAGAAGGTATGGAAGTTGGTACCCGACCAAAAGGTGAGTCGGTAACAGGCACTAAATGGGTATTCAGAAAAAAGTTAGATGAAGATGGCATTGTAACGAGAAACAAGGCCAGACTGGTAGCTAAAGGTTACTCTCAAGAAGAGGGTATAGATTATGATGAAACCTATGCACCGGTAGCTAGACTTGAGGCAATCAGGATATTTTTGGCATTCGCAGCATATTCAGATTTCAAGGTTTATCAAATGGATGTGAAGAGTGCATTATTAAATGGGGAGCTTGAAGAGGAAGTGTATGTGGAACAACCTCCAGGTTTTGAAAATCTAAATCTGGCTGACTTTGTATATTTTCTATTCAAAGCCCTCTATGGTCTTAAACAAGCTCCAAGGACATGGTATGACACTCACCAAGAGTTTTTACTTGAAAATGGTTTTACTAGAGGTGTTATAGATAAAACTGTGTTTCATAAAATGCATAAATCTGATATGATATTAGTTCAAGTATATGTTGATGACATTATATTTTGTTCTACTAATGATGATCTTTGTAAGAGATTTTTTAAGCTAATGCAGAGTAAGTATGAAATGAGCATGATGGGAGAGTTGGACTACTTTCTTGGATTTCAAGTGAGTCAATGGAAAGATGGTGTATTCATTTGTCAATCCAAGTACATAAAAGAGCTTCTCAAGAAGTACAATATGGAAGATTCAACTCCGGCAAAGACTCCAATGCCAACAGCCTCTAAGCTTGATCATGACAAAACTGGTAAGAAAGTTGACATCACAAGCTACAGAGGTTTGATAGGCTCATTACTTTATCTTACAACAAGTAAACCAGATATTATGTTTACAACATGGTTATGTGCTAAATTTCAAGTGGACCCTAAGGAATCTCATCTTATAGTTGTTAAGAGGATATTTAGGTAACTTAAGGGGACTCCAAATCTTGGAATTTGGTACCCTAAAGGTATAGGTTTTAACCTAGTTGGCTATACAGATTCATATTTTGCAGGTTGTAAGATTGACCATAAAAGTAATTGATGAAGCTGTTACTTTCTTGGTAGAAGGTTGGTATCATGGCATAGCAAGAAGCAGTACTCAGTATCCACATCAACTGCTAAAGCTGAATACATAGCTGCTGGAAGCTATTGTGCTCAAATTTTGTGGATGAGGAACCAACTGCAGGATTATGGTATGTTGTTGTCAAATATTCCAATATTTTATGACAATACAAGCGTCATAGCAATCTCAAACAACCGAATTAGAAGATCAAATTGCAGACATGTTCACAAAACCACGTGATGAAAACATTTTCTCTAAGTTGGTTAGTGAACTTCGGATCTTAAATCTTTCTAATTAATAAATTAGAAGTCAATAACTATAATTTACATTAAATAAATTCACTTGTTATTCAATGTCAATATGATAAGGACATGTGAATTTATGTGTCATTATTTATTTCTTGTAGTTCAAATATTTGTGCGTTTGTACCTAATTGATAAATATTTTAGCATACTTATATTGATAAATTATTTAAAAATAAATTAATCATAATTGGTTAAGTTATGAGTAAAGTTTAGTAGCATAATCTTGATTTAATTATTTGAGACTTTATCAATTCAATAATAAAAGTTTCAATTTTAATAATCAAAGTTGTTATTTGTTAATTTTAGTGGACTTTAAATTATTTAATATTTAAAGAGGTTCATTAAAGTTAACTAGTAATTAGCAGCATAATTTATTTCATAAAAATATAATATTATCAAGTTTAATGATAATAGTTGTATTATTATGAATAAAATTGTGAAGTACGGAAATTTTTTTAAGTACAGAGTTACTTGCGACCACAGTGCACTATAGGTCGCAAGTAAGTACTTAAATTATTTTTGTTCTTGTTACGGGGGATACTAGTCGCAAGTAACTACTTAGATTTGAGTTAGTTGCGACAAGGTTGTTCCCTGCAGTAGCTAAGTAAGACTAAAAACAATTGTATCAGAGTTACTTGCGACCTTAACATCATTGTGGTCGCAAGTAACTACATTGTTTTTCCAAGTTATTGCTTAGGTTACTTGCGACCCCTGTGAACTATAGGTCGCAAGTAACTGTCTTATTTTTTTTCTTCTGCGTTACTGCTATGTATATATGTGATCTCTCAGTTCATATCTTTTTTATATATACATATATACACACAGTCGCAAGTAAGGACGATAAAAGAGAGAATAATTTTCAATCGATTGGAACAGTACCCAAATATTCTGCTAAAATCTCTAAAAATTGCAGATTTGTGAAGCCTATGACCTACTCTATCATTTGACTATAAAATCACACATTTTCACTGGTTAATTTGATAGATCTTAAACTGTGATTTCTAAGGAATAAGGCTCTGTTTGGTTTGTACTTAATTGATTATTCTTCTTATTTGCTCTCTAGTATTCTATTATTGCATATTTGCTCCGCATAAATTTATGTGTTTTGCATATTAGTCTCGTGTTATTATTTCAAGCGCACGATAAATTTGTTTTACGGTCAAAATGTTATTCTCATTTTTAATTAAAATGGTGGATAATATTACGATACCTAAAATAAATTATGTCTTGGTTATAAATCGCAATCCAGCTCACATGGGCTATTTTGAAAATAGGATTCGCTTTTTAGACGAGCACTCGATTGTGCATTATGCTTTAACTACTAATATCTAATTAAATGTTGAGCTTCTCAGAAACATTCACACCTCATCTATAGACACATCAGATGACGATCAACTAAGCTTCACGTTCCCTATTAATGATGAGATAATTGAAATCATTGAGGATGATTTCAATGAACATCTTCATTTTCCTCGGGATGATTTCGATGATTTACCAAGGGACTGGGAAGTATTTAGCTTCTTCAAGGCCATAAGAAGCACCATGCCTAATGACAAATATCCAAAGCACTTCAACAAAAGTCATCTACCCAAACCTTGGAACATATTTTTCAACATTCTGTTCTTCTGTCTGTCTCCCAAGACTGGTGGATTTCATGGACTAACACATTTCATGAGCCTAGTTGGAGTGGCTATTGCTCATAATCTTCGAATCAACTTTGGATGTCTGATAATGCAAAAGATATTGGAGAACCAAGATCAAAAACAAGATTACATCTTACATGTCAGGTTCCTCCAGATTGTTCTCAATGGTAAGCTCACAGAAGCTCAGAAGGCCTTGGTTCACACAAACAATATGGAAAATTCACAAGTCGTGTCCTCAAAAATGGTGGGTAAACTGTTCAGACAAACTCTTTTTTCCAATAACAACCCCATTCATGTGACAGACTTCATGCAAAAATACTTTAACTCCATTGCTCAAGAACCTGTCTCTGAGACTAAAGATGATCACGAACCTGATGCTGAAAATGAGGATGATCAAGAGGCAGAGGCTGAATATGAAGCAGATCTTCAGCCTAATCCTAACGCTCAACTAATGGATGTTGACCAATAATTTGTAATTGCTGAACAGCTAAAAGAGGTTTCTCAACCTGAAACTGCTGAACATCAAGAAGAAACTGAGCCAAATCAACCAGAGAAAAATGTTTAAAGGCTAGAATTCACAGGTATGAATGAATCTTCTATGAGTACTATTTTTGATGATTTTATTGACACTGATTCACGTAATCTTGGTGACTTTCACACACAACTTTCCCGAGTGCAATTACAATCAGGAGGCAGTGAGTTTGTATTCCCACAAATTCATAACCACCCTCTAGAGCCCATAAATACATCTCAAACTCTCTTAACCCAATCCCTGGCGTATAAGGATTCTTTGTGTATAGAGGGAGAAACTGCACATGATAGAAAAAATAAGGAAGGTACTTTGAGTGAACCCACAACTCTGTCTCCAACGAAGGAAAATAGTATCCCCACTAAGACAACTATAACCTCCCCTGTATCTTCCCAAAAGGATACAATGGCTGAAAAGGCACATAAACAGTTATCGGATCCATCTTCTCAACAAGGTGGGTCTATTGAAATTCGCCCGTTAGCCACGGCATCCTGTAATGAGTCAAACACACTCTCAAATCTTCAAGCTCTTGAAGTTTTACATGAGTCAATTAGAAGAGCGTTATTTGGTGAGGATGTATTGACGAAAACAGGGAATTCAACCATATTATGGTTATAATATCATGTTCGAGGTCCTTCAATGGATCAACTGCCTTCACAGGTGTTAGGAAAGAGTGTTGTAATCGCTGCGACTTCCAGCACAACACGTGCCTCCCTAGGACTAAAAACCTTGGATACATCTGTGGATATGGGATCCGACATTGGTGCGGATCGGAAACCCATTGGCGATGAACCAGATTCAACTGGTGAGCATACGGGAAAAGTGTCTTCACCGACACTAGAGGAAGCTGAGGAACAGATGCCAAATATGACAGCCTCAGTGATCCTCCCAGAAATTCAAACTCTTGACCAGTCATCTCATGATGACATGCAACTTGTCTTGAACAAGGATCGGAAATCGCGAACTCCCATTACACCACTGTTGACCTCCTTAAGGATGGCTCCAGTGCTTTCTGCAGGTACATCTTCTGGATCTCGGAGCTATGAGCGGAGTGTATCCGTGAGGGTGAGTGAAACACAAACCCCTAAACCGAGTGATGGAGTGTTGAGTGATACACTGCGAGAAGCCCGTGAGACACCTACCTCCCAAACTACACCTATAGACATGTCACAATATGTAACCAAATCTTACCTTGAAAAGCAGTTAGCATTTAAAGATAGTTATCTCAAAGAACAACTGGCTCTCAAGGATCAATATCTCAAAGATGAACTGTCTATCAAGGATCACCAGATTCCATATCTTTCCAAACAACTTGACCTTCAAGAAGCATCATTTGCTAGTTTACGGGAATTCGTGGAGCAATCTCTCTCTCACTCAGGAAAGGGAAAAGCAATTTCCAATATTGAGCCAAAGATCTCAGTTAGCAAGCAAGCGCCAATCCCTGTCTCCTCTGGAATAGATTTTTCCAGTACTGGGCTAAAGACCTCAGTCAGTAAGCAAGTGTCTGTTTCAAAATCACCTACTCAAGAGATCCTTGTCTTGATCTTGCCTGCTCAATCAACCCCAGCTCTGAAGGATAACACAACTTAGGGGGAGAAATGGGTGGAGCAAGAAAAAGTAGTTGCTGTTGTGAACATAATTCAAGATGCTTTTCAAGCAGCTGATTCTGGATATGATGAGTTTGGAGATGAGCTTCAAGAAGAAAAGGAAGAAGAAGAGGAGAGGATTGATGGAAAGGTGTTACTAAAGTTAAGACATACTGCTGAGAATAGTTCTACGACTCAGGGGGAGAAATCAACATCAAAACAAGATCATTTGAGCAAAGTCATTACAACTCAGAGGAATCTTCTGTCGGCGATATATGCTCCGAAGCCCCTATTCTCGGAGTATGAACTGGAGAAAGGAGAGATAGACGAGAGTGATGTTCCTAAGGGGTATGAACCTAGATTTGAAGAAGTGGTCACGGAGGAGAGAATGATTATCTCTGAGGACTAGGAATATGAAGATGAAGATGCCTCCTCGGATGACTGTTTGTTCTATGGATTACAGGAGAAATTCAACCGATCTTATGAAGAAATTCAAGGAGAGATTGAAAGATCAAGAGCTAGAGTGCAAAGAGCCATACAGAGAAGGGAAGCAAGAGAAGCAAAAGAATCATATCTTTGGGCAAACAGGAGAGGAAAGGAATGGGATGAGATAAAAGGAAAATGGACAAATCTGAAAACTATTATAAGTTAGAACCTGACCACCGGAATCTTCTAAATACTATGGAGAAGTACATAGAGGATTATCCAAATATTCATGAGTTCTATGATCAGTTTAATAGGATAATCACTGGTATCACTGTGAATATTCTAAAGAATGGATGGAAAATCACTGTCGATCACAGAGATGGACTTCATATAAATATCTCTACTAGTGTATTAAAGAAGCTAAATATTGTGGAACTGTTTGTCTTAGCATCAAAAATCCCTTGGTTGAAAATGAATGAGAATGAATACTTCAGAGACAAGCTTCAGAAGATGATGATGGATGTGTCTCCTCAAGCATTCTCTTATCCATTCGTGATCAAAGTATTTGTAGATTGCAGAATGTAGAACATCACCATGTATGATCAACCTATAAGATCCATTCGTTATCTACAACTCACTTTCCTGGAAAGTAAACTCAGGAGCAAAAGAGCAAAATTGGAGGCAGCAGGAGTCAAAAAATCAGAAGCAGGCTTTAGAGCTGCTAAAGTTCTATATGTTTACAAGCTCAATGATAAAATGATCAGGGATACAGAGAAGGACATGAAGAAAATTAAAAGAAATTATCATGATATGGTGTTCATAAATGGAGAGCCATAAATTAATCTTCTTAAAGATAGTGAACCTATCATCAGCACTGACAGTGAAGGGGATCTAGTCTTTGAGATCAACAAAGCAAAGATTAAGATCAATAATCTCAGAACAAGCGGATCAGAATCATTACATCAAGCCTTGATGGATGTCAGACTATCCACATGTAAAAAGGACAAGATTGCTTTGATTTTAATCATAAGAATACTTGATGAGGTAGTTGAAGAAGAATCGATTAACGACACCAAAAGAGTACGAGGACATCCAAAAAGGATAACAGCCTTCATAATGTCAAAAAGATCTACCATGTTGTTTGAACCCATTCCTAAGTGCTCCAAAATCAGGTATCTCTAGTTGATACTTAATTAACTGAATAATCCACCTCCCATTAAAGCACTTGAAATAGAAGCTCGTGATTTGGTCTAAGCTAGACTGAATGACCTTCTGGATAGAAGTAAAGGATCATCTCTCCCACACTCAACAAAATCAACAGATCCTAGAAAGAAAGCTACCAAAAGAAAGCCTGATCAGACTCAATCCATTCAAGAAGGAGAAGGTAGTAAAGGCAAGAAGCTCAAGAAAACACAAACAAAGAAGACATAGATTATCCGTTCAGGCTAGAGGAACACTTCTTTGTAATTTGTAATTTAAGAAATCTGGAATTGAATATATAATCCAGAATGTATTTAATATCTTAATATGTTTTGAGGCTATACTTTTTCATATTGTCATTTGAGTTATCCTTAGGGATTGCTTGTCAAACTCTAACAATCAAATAGGGGGAGATTGTAAAGCATAATATAACGTAATATATAATCGAGGAATTATAACTCAACATGAAACAGAAATAGATAAACAATATTAAATTATGAAACATAGGAACCCTAATGATGAAGACTGGATATATACAAAGAATCAAAAGATGGAATTGATGTTTTAAGTTCATAATCAAGTCATGGGAAGAAGTTCATTAACATGTTTAAGCCTCCATAAAGAATAAGATGTCGAAGGACTTCCAGTGTCAGTGAAATGATTTGATTTGAAGTATTGAAGATCAAGGGTTCAGTGATTGAAGCACTGAATAATCAACCAAGGTGTATCAGCTCAGCATTATAAAAGAATTTGAATTAAATCAATTCATGTTAGTTGTTTGTGAACCAGACCAGTGCACCAAGCATCAGCATATTAGAGAAGGTTTAATTCAGTTATACAGAAAGATCAATATTGATACAATTATTAGAGTCAAGAATTTTTCTAAGTCAAAGATCCACTGCCAAGACAACTACATCGCAAGTAAGTTGCAAGAAACAAAAATTGGCTAAGGAAAAATAGCTTACTATCCTGGTCGTAAGTATCTCATTCAGGGAGCTACAGGTCACAAGTAACTTTCTGACTTGGGAAATATGCATCCTCCTAGAAGCACAAGGTTGTAAGTAACCTGTACAGGGAAAGACAGGTCGCAAGTAAGTATTAGAGATGAAATTAAGGAAAAATGTTACACAAGTCTCCCTAGGTCGCAAGTAACTTTGCCCTAGGGAACTAGGTCGCAAGTAAATGCTAAAGGAGAAATTTGCTAAGGCAAAACCACCTGTGATGTTCTGGTCGCAAGTAAGTGACTAGAAAAGGCTACTAGTGGTCGCAAGTTAAGTAGCAACCAAAGAACTCTCTCTTGTCGCAAGTAACTACTTGGTTGTGTTATTGTGAATTATAAATGCAGCAATTCAATGATTTGAATGGACAGAAATGTGCCACCTTCCCTAAGGAATTGAAGTCGAAAAAGCAGAATATGAATACAATTTCATTTGGTAATCTTCCTCAGCCAACAGAAAGTATTTTACGGGAGCTCCATTAAAGACTTCATTTATTAAGCTTGTAAACACAAAGTTGTGTTGTTGAATTTATATTATAAAATAATATATTTCTCGAACTATTTTGTGTCTATTTTAATTCCGTACTTATAACGAAGAACTTGAAACGAATCGAAAAAGATTGTAGGTATCGTATTCAACCCCCCCCCCCCTATACGATACTTTGGAAGCGGCTTATGTTGATGAACGGTTATACAACTGTGGTATTTATGAATTAACGTCATAAGTGGAAGCTTAATTTCCATCTCAATATGTGACTTTGGATTGTGTTACATATTTAGCTCCTGGCTACTGCTGTTTTATTGATCTACGACGGTATACCTCTACAATCATCTAGTACTTCATGATTGTAATTCAGGTTGAGCACAACATTTTCATGCACTCATTTTACATATTAAGTGTAACTTGTGTATTTGGCGGTTCCTTATTTAGCGTTACGCATAACTCATTGGTAACCTCTATTTTGATCAAGAAAACCGATAAAATGAATATGCTAATGAAGGCTACAGATTCAAAGATTCAGATAAGAGGAAGAAACTTATAATATCTTAACCGCTCATGTTATTTTGGTGATTGATTTTCTAATATGCTAGTTTTAACCTGTGTCAGAGGGAGTAAAACACCAGGGAAGGTTTGGACCCTCCCTGAAATTGGTCCAAATTGTTTTTTTAAGAAAGCCCAATGTAAAAGTTCCCCAAAAAATACACATTCACAAAACTCACGCATCAGCACATACACATCAATGAAAAATTCAGAAAACAGAGAAATGAGAAAAGAGAAGAGAGATGTGACCGAGAGAGATGTGATAATAGTGAACAAAAATGGATAAGTGATAATAGTTTGTAACATGATAGGGGACGAATGGTTAAATGTTTAAATAATTTATTGATAATATATATTGAGCGTTATATTTTCCTAAGCGTGAAAATTGAAGATGTACTTCAAACGTCCGGAGTGTAGACGGGAGCGCTGAAAATATATAATTGTAATAAAATATGTTTTTCATGATATTATTTTGCACTTTTCTACTTTTAGTTGAGAATTTTTTTAGCTTATATTCGCCTTTGCTCTGATTTCAACAACTCTCATTCTTTACACTTCTTTCGAGCCGCTTATCACTGCTTTAGGTAGCACTATGGCCTTCAAAAAAAATACAATTTTGCTTTTGTAAAAATGTAAATTTTAATTATTTTTTGCAAAACGACTTTTTTGGGAAAAAAGGTATGCAATTTTACAATTGAAATTAACCAAATCAACTTTATTGAAAATTTAAGAATAATAATCAGTGGTTTAAAATTGCATTTAAGGTTACACCCAACATACAAAATCTTGTATCTGTAATAGTTTTTGGTTGGGATTTGCCTTTAATATTGGATTTGTTAAATCAAATGTACCCTTGTTAAATATAATCAAAAATAGTTTTAATTATTTTGCTGAAACAAAAGTCTCATTTTCTCGAGTTACAAACCATATTTTATTGCGTATATTTACAGAAAACAGCAAAATCGTAAAAAAAACTTTAAAAAGTTAGCACTTTTACTCATTTTCATTTATTTAAATAATTCATAAATTAATAAACTTCATAGAAACTTTAGAAAATTTAAACAACACATCTCACAAGAAAACAAACACCCATATTTCGCCAAAAACATTTTCCTATACTTTTTCATAAAAAATAATAAGAAAATATTTAATCTACATAATACGTTACACCAACATAACAGATATTGGCACACATTGTCAAACACAATAAATCACAAATTTCCAAAAAAAATCTTCTCAAGGTAATACTAGGGGTGAGTAAAACCGAACCGAAACCGAGAAACTGAACCGAATCATATAATTTCGGTTATGTTTGGTTTGAGTTTTTCAAAAATTTCGGTTAATTCATTTTTTCGGTTTGAACCGAAATAATATTGGTTCAGTTCGGTTAATCTAAAAATAAATTCGGTTTAACTGAAATAACCGAAATCCAAAATATATATTTTTTTGAATTATATTATATATATATATATGTAATGTAATATAGTAAATATAAACAAAAAACAGACTGTATGTATTTTCAATTGGTTAGAATGTATGTATCTTCAGTTGTTTACATATATAATATAATATGTATTCTTTTAACATTTCCAATTATTTTTTGTTTCCATTTTAAATTATTTTGATAAAATTTTCAAATATTTCGGTTTTCAGAAACTAAACCGAATTAACCGTAATAATTCAGTTCGGTTTGTGCATAAGTTTGGTTCGGTTCGGTTCGATTATGAAAAAATTATCACTTCGATTTTCGGTTAATTCGGTTCGGTTCGGTTTCTCACCGAACCGACCGGACGCTGAGCCCTAGGTAGCACTATGGCCTTTAAATATAGGTATTTAATTTTTTTGTAAGAAACGTAAATTTTTAAAAAAAATTGCAAAACAACTTTTTTTTTAGAAAAAGACGAGCTATACAATTTTACAACTGAAATTAACCAAAATTAATTTTAAAAACAAATTGAAAATAATAATAATCATGAGACTATTCTAATAAAAACCAATTTTAGAATATAAAATAGAAACTGAATAATATTTTTTTTAAATTACTTTGAAATATATCAAATATGGTATGCAAATTGATAGTTGAGTGATGGAGAAAAGTACACTGAATTCGGATTTAAAAAAAAACATAACCTTTAACGGGAAAAATCAATTTAAAAACGAAGGGGGAAAACTGAGATTGTCTGTAGGGTGCAAATTAGTTGGGTGTGATGTTTTAAAGGAACCGCACATTAAATTAAATTGATCTAATGATTTAGATTAATTTCTAGTTTGTATTCTAATTTAATTTTTATTTGATCATTTGCCTAATAATCCTATTTAGTTTAAAATTACATTTAAGGTTGCACCCAATTTACAAAATCTTGTAATTGTAATTGTATTTGGTTGGAAGTTGCATTTTGGATTTGTTAAATTAAATGTAATCTTCTTAGAGATTGGTTGGTTCGGCTCATATTTCGAACCCATATCTAGTGTTTAGTTGACTATTTTAAAATTAGATATGATTTCTTATACTCATCTACAATCAAATTTGATACATGTGGATTTAAGAGAGTAGCATGAGGTATAAATTAAATTTCATTATCTCATTTTTATTTATAAAGTTGAATACAATCTTAAAACATATATCTTAAATATCATGTTGTTTAATTTTAAATAAGTTATGCTTATTTTTATTTAATTAAAATTATTAATAATTTTTTTGATTTAAATATTATAAATGAACATTGAATTTTAAAATTTTAATTTTTTAATCACTTGTATATATTTATTTTTATTTGTACGTTATATAACAACTTAAATTCGACATATGCAATATATAAAAATTTGATTCAATCAATGAATCAAAAATATTTAATTTAAAGAGATTTCATTCCATCACCGAAACAACACATGATATGAGGATTGATTTCTCAACCTCATGCCGGCCCAACCTCATTCCTTATTACAAACCCATATCGGCTTCTAAACCAAACGACCCTTAAATGTAATCAAAAACAGTTTTAATTATTTTGCATAAGCAGAAGTCGCACTTGGTTAAAAACCATATTTTTATTACGAATATTTATAGAAAGCAGCAAAATTGTAAAAAAGCTTTAAAAAGTTAGCACTTTTGATCATTTTCCTTCATTTAATTAATTCATAAATAAATACATTTCATAGAAATTTTAGAAAATTCAAGCAACACATCTCACAAAAAAATAAACACCCATACTTCCAAAATAAATAAATTCCTCTACTTTTTCATTAAAAATAATAAGAAAATATTAAATCTACAAAATACGTTACACCAACATAACACATATTGACACATATTGTCAAACACAATAAATCACAAAGTTCCAAAAAAATTCATCTCTAGAACCCACGAGTTCACACCAAAAAACAAATTTCTATCTACAACCATCAAAATTAAAAAAAAAAACTCCAAAAAATAAAATAAATCACAAATTATATTACAACCTCGGACCTCCTTGTCTATAAGAGACAAACTTGCCATTCTCGCCACCTTCTACAGTTCTACTCCTTCTTCTTCCGACAACGACTACTACATCTTCGCGATTTCCGAGGTAACATTCCTTTTTACCCCAATCTCAATTTTACTGTCTGTAAATATTTGTTTTTAACTTCATTTTTTATGTAAGTCATTTCAGTTCTAGTGTTCGTTTTATAGTTCATGTGATTTTACGTAGTTTTTGAATTTTAATTACATGATGTTAATTAGGGTTTTGAATTTGTGATTATTTAGATTATTTTACTATAGTTATACATTTTTAACTCCACGTTGATATGATTTTTTTAATTGTAGCATTCGTTTTATAGTTGGTGCAATTTTAAGTGATTTTTTTTTAATTTTGATTGAATGGTTTGAATTTGTGAGTATTTGTTGTGTGTTGTTGTTTCAACTCCATGTTAATGTAATTCCTGTTGAATTCGTGTAATTTACGTGATTATTGGTTCTTGATTGTTTTTAAGTAAATGATGTGGATTGAGGTTTTGAATTTGTGATTGTTTGTAGTGTGTAATTATTTTTAACTCCATGTTAATGTAATTCATATCAATTTAAGCTTTGGTTTCGTATAATTTAGATAGTTATTGATTTTTAACCATTTTTAAGTGAATGATGTGGATTAAGGTTTTGAAGTTGCGATTGTTTACGGTATGTAATTATTTTAACTCCATGTTGATGTCATTGATTTCGATTCAAGCCTTTGTTGCATGTTATTTATGTAATTGTTGATTTTTAAGCATTTTTAAGTGAATGATGTGAATTAAGGTTTTGAATTTGTGATTGTTTACGGTATGTAATTATTTTAACTCCACGTTGATGTCATTCTTTTTTATTCAAGCCTTTGTTGCATGTAATTATTTATGTGATTGTTTATTTTTTAGCCATTTTTGGTTAAATGATGTAAATTTGGGTTTGAATTTGTGATATAACTGGTTTATGATTACAGATATGGAGCCAACGGAAGATTGGGGAAACAAATCATGGACGGTGGATTGTGCGTGTGGAGTGAATTTCGATGATGGAGAGGAAATGGTGAATTGTGATGAGTGTGGAGTGTGGGTGCACACGAGGTGTTCGAGGTACGTAAAGAGCGAAAAAGTGTTTACGTGTGAGAAATGTAGGAGGAAGAGTAAGAGGTGTGAGAATATTGAGGATGAGGTTGCTGATATTTTGCTTGGAATGGCGAATAAGAGTGGGGAGAATGTGGGGTCTAGCAGGACGACTTGGACAGGGAGGGTTCCGAGGGAGGAGAGGGCGCATGTGCAAGGAGTGGTTGGTGGGGAAAGCGCGGGAACGGGGATTTTTGGGTCGGCGTTGTGGAGGGCGAGCGGGTATGTACATAAGAAGTTTGGTTTTCAGTATAAGGAGTTTGATTGGAATGACGGGAATGAGACTGGTGGTAATGAGGGTGGTGGAAATGAGCTTGGTAGTGAGGGTAGTAATTGGGGAGCGTTGTCTTTGTTAAATAATTATAAAGCGGGGGGTGTTGGTGGTAGTGTAAGTTTTGGTGCGGGGAAGAGAACAAGAGATGAAGAAAGTAATAAAAAGAAAAGGGAGGAAGGCGAGGAAGGCGAGGAAGTTAATGACAATACAACTACCACTTCTAAGTTGATGCATAGAAGTAAGACAGTTGGCCATTTAGATTATCAACCATCATCGAAGGTCAACCTCACACTACAGGAGGATCAGTCAAGCACTCTAAACACTCCTGCAACAATAAGTGATGAAGAGGTCTGAGTCAAGCTGGCGTTTTGTTGTCATGTTTTCTTGAAGTTCCTCTGCTAATGTTTTGCTAATTTCTGTTTCATCTTTTGCAGCTTGCATTATTATTGCATCAGGAGCTTAACAGATCTGCAAGAGTCTCGCGGGTGCCACGCATGCGGCATGCTGGTAGTTTACCCCAGTTAGCTTCTCCGACTGGTGCAAGCATGCTCATGAAGCAGTCACCATCTAATTCTGTGGGAAAAGACCGTGGTTCGGTAAGTTGCACATGTCACTTTTAATTTCATTTATACTAGTGATTTCTCAATTACATTAATCGTTGTGCTTAAACAATACAAATATTCATTTCGCCCTTGGTAAGGCCCGTCCTTGTTAAGTTAGTTGTGTACTGATTTTTTTCGTATTATATCCTTGTTGATTTAAATATAACGTGATAAGTACTGTTAGGGTGTTAAGTAACCATCTATAATTAAAATCTTAAGGGGTTAGGAGGCGTCCTCAATTGGGTTATATAACTGTAATATCTTGCGCGACATGTCTTAGATATATAACTCTAAAATCACTTTGTATTTAAGAATCAAACTTTAAAGCGCATAATGAGTATGCGTTTCCATAAACGTGATAAAAAACAAAGTACTGTTTTAGTTATGTTTCCATAGCTAAAACTAGGTACCGTTGACATCATAAATGTTTATCTCATCCTTCCAATTGGTTGATATTAATCGCTTACGTGTCATTCTTTATTGATGTTTTTATCAATGTTTATGTCTCGCCTTTTATGGCAAATTTTGAGAAATACTGCACCCAATATCATAAAAGGAAAAATATGGCCCTTTATGGCACAGAAAAACGAGTCTTAGACATGTCTTCTTTTAAAACGCAAAGGCGTGCAACGTTTCTTATATTTATAACTCTGAAGTCACTTTTTTTTTAAGAAACAAACTTTAATGCGCATCATAAGTATGCGTTTCCAAAAATATGATACACAGTGGCGTGTTTGGAAGACGTCACATGCAGTAGCGGTTTTACTAAATTGTAATGGATACCTGTACATGTGTTTTGGAATGGTTCCACACAACTGGTAATGTGTGGAGTCGACTCTGTGATCTTCACTTGAATGCACTACAAATGAACCACTGAACCAGATATATGCTTTGGCAAGATGTGAAACACACAATATTATAATGTGTCACATGTGGCATTAAGGGCCTTTCTATCCAGTTTATACTTTTTGGGCAATTTTCCTTAGATATCTATTAAGTTTCATCCTCTAATGATGTCATTTCTCATTTTTAATATTACTTGCACGGTTAATTTTTATATCTAATGAAGGTGAAGTGAAGCCTGAGGAGATTATATAAAAATAATGTTGAGGTAATGTCTTACATTGCCGAGGGTATAGCTTTGTACTTCTTTAGCATTGACCTTGTGTAGACAGCATTTATGACCTTCTTTGTATCCATCTTCCCTTGGTAACAAGAGGGCGAGAGATTGACCTTGTGTAGACAGCATTTATGACAGGCTGACAGTGTGAGTATTAAATTTTCTGTAAATGACCGATAATCGAAAAAAGCTATAGTGGAAAAGGATGAGTAAAAACAGTTTAAAATTTTCAATTGTTCGTTTTTTCTTTTATAAATGATAATGGCTGCTCGACTTAGCTTAATGGTAGTATCTGTTGTTGTTTTTAACAATAAAGGTTTCCAAAAGAAAAGGAAAAAGTGTAGCAACAGAGGGAACTCAAAATTCTCAAGAGCTCCAGGATGAATCTAAGAGTATGAAGAGATCACTACTGCTGCCAGTTCAGAGGACCAATGACTCGGCTCGCACAGAAAATTCTGTTACCATGAGGGTAGTGGACAATGGGTCAGCACCAGCCATACAATCTGCTAACAAGAGTAATCCTCCTGCAACTAGCAAGCAGCATGTGTCTTCCAGATGTAAATCGACTCAAACTGCCTCTGATGATGACTCTGGCACTGAAAACCGTGTGACCTACCGCACCTTACCAGGTTATTGCTTTAAGTTCTAGATTCTTCACATGTTTGAGAAAGATATAGCAACGTACAGAATAAGAAAAAGAAGTACTGTAAAAGGAAACCACTAGATAAATATAAAAATAGATCCGGTCTATGATATTCTCTTCTTCATTTCCTCATGCATGAATCCTTGTCTATAGGATTGCTCTCAGAGATTGTAACCAAGCCCATGACTTATAAGGAGCTTTGCGATGCTGTTTTACCGGTATGTGTGAAATGTCTTTGTTCACGTTAAACGTGAAAAAGATACAGTCTCACAACTTTCTGATTCTCTGTGCAGCACTGGCCTCACTTGAGGAAGAAGAATGGTGATTGTTATGCCTATTCCAGCCACTCACAGGCGGTCCTTGACTGTCTGAGGAGCAGAAAATCTTGGGCCCGCCTTGTTGATCGAGGTCCCAAGGTATGCCATTGTAATCATTAGCAACTATTTCTAGTTCTGCTTTCTAGTTCTGCTTAAATCAGCAGGAACACTGTTTGATGTTTCACTCTTGTTTAATTATCGATCAATGATTACAAACGAGTCATGGCCCGTATAAGAGATGGAAGAAGTGCTATTTATTAATATTACTTTGTTCACTAAAGGTTATAGAATCATACGTTTTTATGTATACTCATTCACCATGCCCCTTGTTTTTAGATGTCTTTTTTATCTCAATTGTTATTAAGTATGTTAAATTGATTTTTAATTATTGCACTAGTCAAATGTTGGAAGGAAGCCCCGCCGGTCCGATGCTGAGGGTCTTAGTATTGTGGAATCATTCATTGGCCACATACCCAAGGGTAAGAGGCAGATGAGGAAGCGGCGCAGAGAGTTAGCGCTGCAAGAAGGAGATCTCAAGAGTGTGGACGGTGATGATGTCAGCAGTGGTGAAGATAGCTTGAGTTCTAGTTCCAGTAGTGGGGAGATGGGCTTGTCCAGTGGCGATGGTGGAACAGGTTCGAATGGGGGGCCATCTGGAGTTTATGCTTCAGAGTAGTTTCGTAAGTGTTGTAGTATTTTTTATGATCTTCATGCCGGAAAACTCCGATGTTGTTCGAGTTTTACCAAGTACAGACTTTTCTAGAACTTGGAAGGTGTTCTGTGTTATACTGTAGTTTTAATGAGAAGTTCAGAACTTGGAAGGTGTTCTCTATGTAGTTTTTATAAGGAGTTTAAGAATAGTTTTGAAAAAATTTACATTTGGATTTATGTCAGCGTTTCCTGGTTACCATGGATATATGTTGCTTCTGTTTTTATCATGTTTTAAGACACCCCTGTGAAGCCAAAATTTATGGTTTCGCCCTTGGAAACAATACACGGTAGCCAGCGGCGGATTCAGGTCCGATTTCTCCGGGGCACCATATACCTAAGTGACCATGTTACTTTTAGTGGTCTAAATTTAATTCTTTTTTGGTCACTTTCACTATAAACCTGACATAGTAAAGAAATCAAGACAACACACTCTAGATTTTTTTTGATACTGAAAATTAATATTTCAACCAATTATTCTCCAATTTATTGATAATCATATAATTATAATTAAAATCAAATATGACTCAAATTATGAAAAAATTATTAATATTATAGAAAATCTAAATTTTTTAGTGGGGTACTATAAAAATATATATTTATACTTTTTTTTTAAAAACCGCTAATTTTTGGTTATCAGGGCAGGGCAGAGGGGCAGGTGTCCCTGCTGACCCTATATGAATCCGGCCCTGACCGTAGCAATTGACAAAGTAACTCTACAGTACTATTGGTTGAACAATTGTGTTCTCAACTTTGTTCATATCTGTATATCAAGTAATCTTGGTAGTAAAAGTTCATTACGCAGAAAAGAAACTACAGAGTGCATACTACTAGAAGTTTAAGGAGTCTGTTTCATTAACAGATACAGATATACCAACGACAACGATACGTTGATACTCAACTCGGTCACAAGAACTAGCTATCACAATAGACAAAACCTTATAAGCAAGAAGATCATCAGAAATATTTGATCTTGTTCTCATTTTTTACATATGCCACTTGAGATCTTGAAGAAAAAACATGGCTATTATGAAAGTCTACTGATCAAAGATATTATGAAAGAGGTCTGATCGTTTTCCATCATTCTAGTTGTTCACAGTTCTGCCAACGCTTCCATTTTGAGATCTTGTAAGCTGTTTCTGAATAATTCACTTGATAAATTTGAATAAGTGATGCACTTCCACAATTGACGCGAGAAGTTCCATATGGAGATCTTGTAAGCTGTTTCTGAACATATTATCCACTTGATAATTCTGAATAAGCAGCCACTTTCACAATTGACACACATAATCCACTTGTATGATATAATTCAGGGCAGAAATTATTACCTTTATAGGGTTTGTGATGAAAATCTTAGACAATAGATGCCTACATTCCATGGAAATCTGAATGCAGTTTGGTATCAAGAATGGGGCTTTCGGTATTTTCTGTCAAAAGCCAATTGTACATACGTTTACGAAGGCGTATAGCTCCCAATTTGAAATCAGGCAATTTAAAATTTAGCTTCTATTTCCCCTTCATATGCAAACTACTCTCATGTACACTAACCTCAATTGTCTTTTTAAAGTCATTTGGATCATTCGGATCCGAAAAGGGATAACTCCCAACAAGCATCACATATAGAATTACTCCGCAAGACCAAACATCTGAAATCTATTATCTCGATAATTAGATAGAACATATGGCTATTAGCAAAATTTAGTACATCACCTAGGAAATCAACAGAAATTAACTTATCACCTTTCCCTCGTACGCTTTTCTGCTCAGAACCTCTGGTGCAACATAAGCTGGTGTTCCCACGGTAGATTTTGGTTGAGAATGAAAAACTGATGACTGGCAGTACGCAAATCCACCCAAATAAAAGAGAGGAGGGAAGTGGATTTAGCAGACAGAACATTTTTGTAATGGTATATATCCCAGAGTAATCTGTAAAATTATTACCTTGGAGTACCCAAAATCACATATTTTGACACGTGGCGCTAGACTTCCATCTAACATTGTATTTTCGAGCTTCAGATCTCTATGGCAGATATGCTGTACAAGATCATAGATCGCTAAAAACTAAAACTGTGAAATTCAGAGCTGATACCAAAAACAAAGCACAGACACATACCATTGAATGACAATAGCTAACTCCTGATATTAGTTGTTGGAAGAAAAACCTTGCCTGGTTCCAAACATAACAGGAAGTGCAAAATGAGTACATAAAATTTACCTATTAACAATTATAACGATGTCATTGGGAAACATCAAGATCTTATCTGCCTCGATAAAGAGTTTGGAACAGAGACCATCCCTTTGAACTGTCATTGGTGATCCTGACACAGGAGTGACGAGTAGACATGCCACTCATAATGAATGTCACTTTTCAGGGTTTCTATCAAATATGAAACCTAAGAAAGTGGATGAGGCACTTGAAGATCCAGATTGGGTTATTGCTATGCAAGAAGAATTCAATCAGATTGAGAGGCAGAAGGTATGGAAATTGGTACCCGACCAAAGGGTGAGTCGGTAACAGGCACTAAGTGGGTATTCAGAAAAAAGTTAGATGAAGATGGCATTGTAACGAAAAACAAGACCAGACTGGTAGCTAAAGGTTACTCTCAAGAAGAGGGTATAGATTATGATGAAACCTATGCACCGGTAGCTAGACTTGAGGCAATCAGGATATTTTTGGCATTCCCAGCATATTCAGATTTCAAGGTTTTTCAAATGGATGTGAAGAGTGCATTATTAAATGGGGAGCTTGAAGAGGAAATGTATGTGGAACAACCTCCAGGTTTTGAAAATCTAAATCTGGCTAACTTTGTATATTTTCTATTCAAAGCCCTCTATGGTCTTAAGCAAGCTCCAAGGACATGGTATGACACTCACCAAGAGTTTTTACTTGAAAATGGTTTTACTAGAGGTGTTATAGATAAAACTGTGTTTCATAAAATGCATAAATCTGATATGATATTAGTTCAAGTATATGTTGATGACATTATATTTTGTTCTGCTAATGATGATCTTTGTAAGAGATTTTTTAAGCTAATGTAGAGTAAGTATGAAATGAGCATGATGGGAGAGTTGGACTACTTTCTTGGATTACAAGTGAGTCAATGGAAAGATGGTGTATTCATCTGTCAATCCAAGTACATAAAAGAGCTTCTCAAGAAGTACAATATGGAAGATTCAACTCCGGCAAAGACTCCAATGCCAACAGCCTCTAAGCTTGATCATGACAAAACTGGTAAGAAAGTTGACATCACAAGCTACGGAGGTATGATAGGCTCATTACTTTATCTTACAACAAGTAAACCAGATATTATGTTTACAACATGGTTATGTGCTAAATTTCAAGCTGACCCTAAGGAATCTCATCTTATAGTTGTTAAGAGGATATTTAGGTAACTTAAGGGGACTCCAAATCTTGGAATTTGGTACCCTAAAGGTATAGGTTTTAACCTAGTTGGCTATACAGATTCATATTTTGCAGGTTGTAAGATTGACCATAAAAGTAATTCAGGAAGCTGTTACTTTCTTGAAAGAATGTTGGTATCATGGCATAGCAAGAAGCAGTACTCAGTATCCACATCAACTGCTAAAGCCGAATACATAGCTGCTGGAAGCTATTGTGCTCAAATCTTGTGGATGAGGAACCAACTGCGGGATTATGGTATGTTGTTGTCAAATATTCCAATATTTTATGACAATACAAGTGTCATAGCAATCTCAAACAACCCAATTAGAAGATCAAATTGCAGACATGTTCACAAAACCACGTGATGAAAACATTTTCTCTAAGTTGGTTAGTGAACTTCGGATGTTAAATCTTTCTAATTAATAAATTAGAAATCAATAACTAAAATTTACATTAAATAAATTCACTTGTTATTCAATGTCAATATGATAAGGCCTTGTGAATTTATGTGTCATTATTTATTTCTTGTAGTTCAAATATTTGTGTGTTTGTACCTAATTGATAAATATTTTAGCACACTTATATTGATAAATTATTTAAAAATAAATTAATCATAATTGGTTAAGTTATGAGTAAAGTTTAGTAGCATAATCTTGATTTAATTATTTGAGACTTTATCAATTCAATAATAAAAGTTTCAATTTTAATAATCAAAGTTGTTATTTGTTAATTTTAGTGGACTTTAAATTATTTAATATTTAAAGAGGTTCATTAAAGTTAACTAGTAATTAGCAGCATAATTTATTTCATAAAAATATAATATTATCAAGTTTAATGATAATAGTTGTATTATTATGAATAAAATTTTGAAGTACGGAAATTTTTTTAAGTAGAGAGTTACTTGCGACCACAGTGCACTATAGGTCGCAAGTAAGTACTTAAACTATTTTTGTTCTTGTTACGGGGGATACTAGTCGCAAGTAACTACTTAGATTTGAGTTAGTTGCGACAAGGCTGTTCCCTGTAGTAGCTAAGTAAGACTAAAAAAAATCGTATCAGAGTTACTTGCGACCTTAACATCATTGTGGTCGCAAGTAACTACATTGTTTTTCCAAGTTATTGCTTAGGTTACTTGCGACCCCTGTGAACTATAGGTCGCAAGTAACTGTCTTATTTTTTTTCTTCTGCGTTACTGCTGTGTATATATGTGATCTCTCAGTTCATATCTTTTTTATATATACATATATACACACAGTCGCAAGTAAGGACGATAAAAGAGAGAATAATTTTCAATCGATTGGAACAGTACCCAAATATTCTGCTAAAATCTCTAAAAATTGCAGATTTGTGAAGCCCATGACCTACTCTATCATTTGACTGTAAAATCACACATTTTCACTGGTTAATTTGATAGATCTTAAACTGTGATTTCTAAGGAATAAGGCTCTGTTTGGTTTGTACTTAATTGATTATTCTTCTTATTTGCTCTCTAGTGTTCTATTATTGCATATTTGCTCCGCATAAATTTGTGTGTTTTGCATATTAGTCTCGTGTTATTATTTCAAGTGCACGATAAATTTGTTTTACGGTCAAAATGTTATTCTCATTTTTAATTAAAATGGTGGATAATATTACGATACCTAAAATAAATTATGTCTTGGTTATAAATCGCAATCCATCTCACATGGGCTATTTTGAAAATAGGATTCGCTTTTTAGACGAGCACCCGATTGTGCATTATGCTTTAACTACTAATGTCTAATTAAATGTTGAGCTTCTCGGAAACATTCACACCTCATCTATAGACACATCAGATGACGATCAACTAAGCTTCATGTTCCCTATTAATGATGAGATAATTGAAATCATTGAGGATGATTTCAATGAACATCTTCATTTTCCTCGGGATGATTTCGATGATTTACCAAGGGACTGGGAAGTATTTAGCTTCTTCAAGGCCATAAGAAGCACCATGCCTAATGACAAGTATCCAAAGCACTTCAACAAAAGTCATCTACCCAAACCTTGGAACTTATTCTTCAACATTCTGTTCTTCTGTCTGTCTCCCAAGACTGGTGGATTTCATGGACTAACACATTTCATGAGGCTAGTTGGAGTGGTTATTGCTCATAATCTTCGAATCAACCTTGGACGTCTGATAATGCAAAAGATATTGGAGAAACAAGATCAAAAACAAGATTACATCTTATATGTCAAGGTCCTCCAGATTGTTCTCAATGGTAAGCTCACAGAAGCTCAGAAGGCCTTGGTTCACACAGACAATATGGAAAATTCACAAGTCGTGTCCTCAAAAATGGTGGGTAAACTGTTCAGACAAACTCCTTTTTCCAATAACAACCCCATTCATGTGACGGACTTCATGCAAAAATACTTTGACTCCATTGCTCAAGAACCTGTCTCTGAGACTAAAGATGATCACGAACCTGATGCTGAAAATGAGGATGATCAAGAGGCATAGGCTGAATATGAAGCAGATCTTCAGCCTAATCCTAACGCTCAACTAATGGATGTTGACCAAGAATTTGTAATTGCTGAACAGCCAGAAGAGGTTTTTTAACCTGAAGCTGCTGAACATCAAGAAGAAACTGAGCCAAATCAACCAGAGAAAAATGTTTAAAGGCTAGAATTCACAGGTATGAATGAATCTTTTATGAGTACTACTTTTGATGATTTTATTGACACTAATTTATGTAATCTTGGTGACTTTCACACACAACTTTCCCGAGAGCGATTACAATCAGGAGGCAGTGAGTTTGTATTCCCACAAATTCATAACCACCCTCTAGAGCCCATAAATACATCTCAAACTCTCATAGCCCAATCCCTGGTGTATAAGGATTCTTTGTGTATAGAGGGAGAAACTGCACATGATACAAAAAATAAGGAAGGTACTTTGAGTGAACCCACAACTCTGTCTCCAATGAAGGAAAATAGTATCCCCGCTAAGACAACTATAACCTCCCATGTATCTTCCCAAAAGGATACAATGGCTGAAAAGGCACATAAACAGTTATCGGATCCATCTTCTCAACAAGGTGGGTCTATTGAAATTCGCCCATTAGCCACGGCATCCTGTAATGAGTCAAACACACTCTCTAATCTTCAAGCTCTTGAAGTTTTACATGAGTCAATTAGAAGAGCATTATTTGGTGAGGATGTATTGACGAAAACAGGGAATTCAACCATATTATGGTTATAATATCATGTTCGAGGTCCTTCAATGGATCAACTACCTTCACAGGTGTTAGGAAAGAGTGTTGTAATCGCTGCGACATCCAGCACAACACGTGCCTCCCCAGTACTAAAAACCTTGGATACATCTTTGGATAGGGGATCCGACATTGGTGCAGATCGGAAACCCATTGGCGATGAACCAGATTCAACTGGTGAGCATACGGGAAAAGTGTCTTCACCGACACTGGAGGAAGCTGAGGAACAGATGTCAAATATGACAGCCTCAGTGATCCTCCCAGAAATTTAAACTCTTGACCAGTCGTCTCATGATGACATGTAACTTGTCTTGAACAAGGATCGGAACTCGCGAACTCCCATTGCACCACTGTTGACCTCCTTACGGATGGCTCCAGTGCTTTCTGCAGGTACATTTTCTGGAGTGTTCAGTGATACACTACGAGAAGCCCGTGAGACACCTACCTCCCAAATTACACCTATAGACATGTCACAATATGTAACCAAATCTTACCTTGAAAAGCAGTTAGCATTTAAAGATAGCTATCTCAAAGAACAACTGGCTCTCAAGGATCAATATCTCAAAGATGAACTGTCTATCAAGGATCCACCAGATTGCACATCTTTCCGAATAACTTGACCTTCGACAAGCATCATTTGCTAGTTTACGGGAATTCGTGGAGCAATCTTTCTTTCACTCAGGAAAGGGAAAAGCAATTGTCAATATTGAGCCAAAGATCTCAGTTAGCAAGCAAGCGCCAATCCCTGTCTCCTCTGGAATAGATTTTTCCAGTACTGGGCCAAAGACCTCAGTCAGTAAGCAAGTGTCTGTTTCAAAATCACCTACTCAAGAGATCCCTGTCTTGATCTTGCCTGCTCAATCAACCCCAGCTCTGAAGGATAACACAACTTAGGGGGAGAAATGGGTGGAGCAAGAAAAAGTAGTTGTTGTTGTGAACTTAATTCAAGATGCTTTTCAAGCAGCAGATTCTGGATATGATGCGTTTGGAGATGAGCTTCAAGAAGAAAAGGAAGAAAAAGAGGAGAGGATTGATCGAAAGGTGTTACTAAAGTTAAGACATACTGCTGAGAAGAGTTCTACGACTCAGGGGTAGAAATCAACATCAAAACAAGATCATTTGAGCGAAGTCATTACAACTCAGAGGAATCTTCTGTCGGAGATATATCCTCCAAAGCCCCTATTCTCAGAGTATGAACTGGAGAAAGGAGAGATAGACGAGAGTGATGTTCCTAAGGGGTATGAACCTAGATTTGAAGAAGTGGTCACGGAGGAGAGAAAGATTATCTCTGAGGACTAGGAATATGAAGATGAAGATGCCTTCTCGGATGACTGTTTGTTCTATGGATTACAGGAGAAATTCAACCGATCTTATAAAGAAATTCAAGGAGAGATTGAAAGATCAAGAGCTAGAGTGCAAAGAGCCATACATAGAAGGGAAGCAAGAGAAGCAAAAGAATCATATCTTCGGGCAAACAGGAGAGGAAAGGAATGGGATGAGATAAAAGGAAAATGGACAAATCTGAAAACTATTATAAGTTAGAACCTGACAACCGGAATCTTCTAAACACTATGGAGAAGTACATAGAGGATTATCCCAATATTCATGAGTTCTATGATCAGTTTAATAGGATAATCACTGGTATCACTGTGAATATTCTAAAGAATGGATGGAAAATCACTGTCGATCACAGAGATGGACTTCATATAAATATCTCTACTAGTGTATTAAAGAAGCTAAATATTGTGGAACTGTTTGTCTTAGCATCAAAAATCCCTTGGTTGAAAATGAATGAGAATAAATACTTCAGAGACAAGCTTCAGAAGATGATGATGGATGTGTCTCCTCAAGCATTCTCTTATCCATTCGTGATCAAAGTATTTGCAGATTGCAGAATGCAGAACATCACCATGTATGATCAACCTATAAGATCCATTCGTTATCTACAACTCACTTTCCTGGAAAGTAAACTCAGGAGCAAAAGAGCAAAATTGGAGGCACCAGGAGTCAAAAATTCAGTAGCAGGCTTTAGAGCTGCTAAAGTTCTATATGTTTACAAGCTCAATGATAAAATGATCAGGGATACAGAGAAGGACATGAAGAAAATTAAAAGAAATTATCTTGATATGGTGTTCATAAATGGAGAGCCATAAATTAATCTTCTTAAAGATAGTGAACCTATCATCAGCACTGACAGTGAAGGGGATCTAGTCTTTGAGATCAACAAAGCAAAGATTAAGATCAATAATTTCAGAACAAGCGGATCAGAATCATTACATCAAGCCTTGATGGATGTGAGACTATCCACATGTAAAAAGGACAAGATTGCTTTGATTTCAATCATAAGAATACTTGATGAGGTAGTGGAAGAAGAATCGATTAACGACACCAAAAGAGTACGAGGACATCCTAAAAGGATAACAGTCTTCATAATGTCAAAAAGATCTACCATGTTATTTGAACCCATTCCTAAGTGCTCCAAAATCAGGTATCTCTAGTTGATACTTAATTAACTGAATAATCCACCTCCCATTAAAGCATTTGAAATAGAAGCTCGTGATTTGGTCCAAGCTAGACTGAATGACATTCTGGATAGAAGTAAAGGATCATCTATCCCACACTCAACAAAATCAACAGATCCTAGAAAGAAAGCTACCAAGAGAAAGCCTGATCAGACTCAATCCATTCAAGAAGGAGAAGGTAGTAAAGGCAAGAAGCTCAAGAAAACAAAAACAAAGAAGAGATAGATTATCCGTTTAGGATAGAGGAACACTTCTTTGTAATTTGTAATTTAAGAAATCTGGAATTGAATATGTAATCCAGAATGTATTTAATATCTTAATCTGTTTTGAGATTGTACTTTTCATATTGTCATTTGATTTATCCTTAGGGATTGCTTGTCAAACTCTAACAATCAAATAGGGGGAGATTGTAAAGCATAATGTAACGTAATATGTAATCGAGGAATTATAACTCAACATGAAACAGAAAAAGATAAACAATATTAAATTATGAAACATAGGAACCCTAATGATGAAGACTATATATATACAAAGAATCAAAAGATGGAATTGATGTTTTAAGTTCATAATCAAGTCATGGGAAGAAGTTCATTAACATGTTCAAGCCTCCATAAAGAATAAGATATCGAAGGACTTCCAGTGTCAGTGAAATGATTTGATTTGAAGTATTGAAGATCAAGGGTTCAGTGATTGAAGCACTGAATAATCAACCAAGGTGTATCAGCTCAGCATTACAAAAGAATTTGAATTAAATCAATTCATGTTAGTTGTTTGTGAACCAGACCAGTGCACCAAGCATCAGCATATTAGAGAAGGTTTAATTCAGTTATACAGAAAGATCAATATTGATACAATTATTAGAGTCAAGAATTTTTCTAAGTCAAAGATCCACTGCCAAGACAACTAGATCGCAAGTAAGTTGCAAGAAACAAAAATTGGCTAAGGAAAAATAGCTTACTATCCTGGTCGTAAGTATCTCATTCAGGGAGCTACAGGTCACAAGTAACTTTGTGACTTGGGAAATATGCATCCTCCTAGAAGCACAAGGTTGTAAGTAACCTGTACAGGGAAAAACAGGTCGCAAGTAAGTATTAGAGATGAAATTAAGGAAAAATCTTACACAGGTCTCCCTAGGTCGCAAGTAACTTTGCCCTAGGGAACTAGGTCGCAAGTAAATGCTAAAGGAGAAATTTGCTAAGGCAAAACCACCTGTGAAGTTCTGGTCGCAAGTAAGTGACTAGAAAAGGCTACTGGTGGTCGCAAGTTAAGTAGCAACCAAAGAACTCTCTCTTGTCGCAAGTGACTACTTGGTTGTGTTATTGTGAATTATAAATGCAGCAATTCAATGATTTGAATGGACATAAATGTGCCACCTTCCCTAAGGAATTGAAGTCGAAAAAGCAGAAAATGAATACAATTTCATTTGGTAATCTTCCTCAGCCAACAGAAAGTATTTTAGGGGAGCTCCATTAAAGACTTCATTTATTAAGCTTGTAAACACAAAGTTGTGATGTTGAATGTATATTAATAAAATAATATATTTCTCGAATTATTTTGTGTCTATTTTAATTCCGTACTTATAACGAAGAACTTGAAACGAATCGAAAAATATTGTAGGTATCGTATTCAACCCCCCCCCCTTATACGATACTTTGGAAGCGGCTTATGTTGATGAACGGTTATACAACTGTGGTATTTATGAATTAACGTCATAAGTGGAAGCTTAATTTCCATCTCAATATGTGACTTTGGATTGTGTTACATATTTAGCTCCTGGCTACTGCTGTTTTATTGATCTACGACTGTATACCTCTACAATCATCTAGTACTTCATGATTGTAATTCAGGCTGACCACAACATTTTCATGCACTCATTTTACATATTAAGTGTAACTTGTGTATTTGGCGGTTCCTTATTTAGCGCTACGCATAACTCATTGGTAACCTCTATTTTGATCAAGAAAACCGATAAAATGAATATGTTAATGAAGGCTACAGATTCAAAGATTCAGATAAGAGGAAGAAACTTATAATTCTTAACCGCTCATGTTATTTTGGTGATTGATTTTCTAATATGCTAGTTTTAACCTGTGTCAGAGGGAGTAAAACACCAGGGAAGGTTTGGACCCTCCCTGAAATTGGTCCAAATTGTTTTTTTAAGAAAGCCCAATGTAAAAGTTCCCCAAAAAATACACATTCACAAAACTCACGCATCAGCACATACACATCAATGAAAAATTCAGAAAACAGAGAAATGTGATAAGAGAAGAGAGATGTGACCGAGAGAGATGTGATAATAGTGAACAAAAACGGATAAGTGATAATAGTTTGTAACATGATAGGGGACGAATGGTTAAATGTTTAAATAATTTATTGATAATATATATTGAGCGTTATATTTTCCTAAGCGTGAAAATGAAGATGTACTTCAAACGTCCGGAGTGTAGACGGGAGCGCTGAAAACATATAATTGTAATAAAATATGTTTTTCATGATATTATTTTGCACTTTTCTACTTTTAGTTGAGAATTTTTTTAGCTTATATTCGCCTTCTCTCTGATTTCAACAACTCTCATTCTTTACACTTCTTTCGAGCCGCTTATCACTGCTTTAGGTAGCACTATGGCCTTCAAAAAAAATACAATTTTGCTTTTGTAAAAATGTAAATTTTAATTATTTTTGCAAAACGACTTTTTTGGGAAAAAAGGTATGCAATTTTACAATTGAAATTAACCAAATCAACTTTATTGAAAATTTAGAATAATAATCAGTGGTTTAAAATTGCATTTAAGGTTACACCCCTTACAAAATCTTGTATCTGTAATAGTTTTTGGTTGGGATTTGCCTTTAATATTGGATTTGTTAAATCAAATGTACCCTTGTTAAATGTAATCAAAAATAGTTTTAATTATTTTGCTGAAACAAAAGTCTCATTTTCTCGAGTTACAAACCATATTTTATTGCGTATATTTACAGAAAACAGCAAAATCGTAAAAAAAACTTTAAAAAGTTAGCACTTTTGCTCATTTTCCTTTATTTAAATAATTCATAAATAAATAACTTCATAGAAACTTTTAGAAAATTTAAACAACACATCTCACAAGAAAACAAACACCCATATTTCGCCAAAAACATTTTCCTATACTTTTTCATAAAAAATAATAAGAAAATATTTAATCTACATAATACGTTACACCAACATAACAGATATGGCACACATTGTCAAACACAATAAATCACAAATTTCCAAAAAATTCTTCTCAAGGTAATACTAGGGGTGAGTAAAACCTGAACCGAAACCGAGAAACTGAACCGAATCATATAATTTCGGTTATGTTTGGTTTGAGTTTTTCAAAAATTTCGGTTAATTCAGTTTTTTCGGTTTGAACCGAAATAATATTGGTTCAGTTCGGTTAATCTAAAAATAAATTCGGTTTAACTGAAATAACCGAAATCCAAAATATATATTTTTTTGAATTATTATATATATATATATGTATGTAATAGTAAATATAAACAAAAAACAGACTGTATGTATTTTCAATTGGTTAGAATGTATGTATCTTCAGTTTTTTACATATATAATATAATATGTATTCTTTTAACATTTCCAATTATTTTTTGTTTCCATTTTAAATTATTTTGATAAAATTTTCAAATATTTCGGTTTTCCGAAACCAAACCGAATTAACCAAATAATTCAGTTCGGTTTGTGCATAAGTTTGGTTCGGTTCGGTTCGATTATGAAAAAAATTATCACTTCGATTTTCGGTTAATTCGGTTCGGTTCGGTTTCTGACCGAACCGACCGGACGCTGAGCCTAGGTAGCACTATGGCCTTTAAATATAGGTATTTAATTTTTTTATAAGAAACGTAAATTTTTAAAAAAAATTGCAAAACAACTTTTTTTTTAGAAAAAGACGAGCTATACAATTTTACAACTGAAATAACCAAAATTAATTTTAAAAACAAATTGAAAATAATAATAATCATGAGACTACTCTAATAAAAACCAATTTTAGAATATAAAATAGAAACTGAATAATATTTTTTTAAATTACTTTGAAATATATCAAATATGGTATGCAAATTGATAGTTGAGTGATGGAGAAAAGTACAGCTGAATTCGGATTTAAAAAAAAACATAACCTTTAACGGGAAAAATCAATTTAAAAACGGAAGGGGGAAAACTGAGATTGTCTGTAGGGTGCAAATTAGTTGGGTGTGATGTTTTAAAGGAACCGGCACATTAAATTAAATTGATCTAATGATTTAGATTAATTTCTAGTTTGTATTCTAATTTAATTTTTATTTGATCATTTGCCTAATAATCCTATTAGTTTAAAATTACATTTAAGGTTGCACCCAATTTACAAAATCTTGTAATTGTAATTGTATTTGGTTGGAAGTTGCATTTTGGATTTGTTAAATTAAATGTAATCTTCTTAGAGATTGTTTGGTTCGGCTCATATTTCGAACCCATATCTAGTGTTTAGTTGACTATTTTAAAATTAGATATGATTTCTTATACTCATCTACCAATCAAATTTGATACATGTGGATTTAAGAGAGTAGCATGAGGTATAAATTAAATTTCATTATCTCATTTTTATTTATAAAGTTGAATACAATCTTAAAACATATATCTTAAATATCATGTTGTTTAATTTTAAATAAGTTATGCTTATTTTTATTTAATTAAAATTATTAATAATTTTTTGATTTAAATATTATAAATGAACATTGAATTTTAAAATTTTAATTTTTTAATCACTTGTATATATTTATTTTTATTTGTACGTTATATAACAACTTAAATTCGACATATGCAATATATAAAAGTTTGATTCAATCAATGAATCAAAAATATTTAATTTAAAGAGATTTCATTCCATCACCGAAACAACACATGATATGAGGATTGATTTCTCAACCTCATGCCGGCCCAACCTCATTCCTTATTACAAACCCATATCGGCTTCTAAACCAAACGACCCTTAAATGTAATCAAAAACAGTTTTAATTATTTTGCATAAGCAGAAGTCGCACTTGGTTAAAAACCATATTTTTATTACGAATATTTATAGAAAGCAGCAAAATTGTAAAAAAGCTTTAAAAAGTTAGCACTTTTGATCATTTTCCTTCATTTAATTAATTCATAAATAAATACATTTCATAGAAATTTTAGAAAATTCAAGCAACACATCTCACAAAAAAATAAACACCCATACTTCCAAAATAAATAAATTCCTCTACTTTTTCATTAAAAATAATAAGAAAATATTAAATCTACAAAATACGTTACACCAACATAACACATATTGACACATATTGTCAAACACAATAAATCACAAAGTTCCAAAAAATTCATCTCTAGAACCCACGAGTTCACACCAAAAAACAAATTTCTATCTACAACCATCAAAATTAAAAAAAAAAACTCCAAAAAATAAAATAAATCACAAATTATATTACAACCTCGGACCTCCTTGTCTATAAGAGACAAACTTGCCATTCTCGCCACCTTCTACAGTTCTACTCCTTCTTCTTCCGACAACGACTACTACATCTTCGCGATTTCCGAGGTAACATTCCTTTTTACCCCCAATCTCAATTTTACTGTCTGGTAAATATTTGTTTTTAACTTCATTTTTTATGTAAGTCATTTCAGTTCTAGTGTTCGTTTTATAGTTCATGTGATTTTACGTAGTTTTTGAATTTTAATTACATGATGTTAATTAGGGTTTTGAATTTGTGATTATTTAGATTATTTTACTATAGTTATACATTTTTAACTCCACGTTGATATGATTTTTTTAATTGTAGCATTCGTTTTATAGTTGGTGCAATTTTAAGTGATTTTTTTTTAATTTTGATTGAATGGTTTGAATTTGTGAGTATTTGTTGTGTGTTGTTGTTTCAACTCCATGTTAATGTAATTCCTGTTGAATTCGTGTAATTTACGTGATTATTGGTTCTTGATTGTTTTTAAGTAATGATGTGGATTGAGGTTTTGAATTTGTGATTGTTTGTAGTGTGTAATTATTTTTAACTCCATGTTAATGTAATTCATATCAATTTAAGCTTTGGTTTCGTATAATTTAGATAGTTATTGATTTTTAACCATTTTTAAGTGAATGATGTGGATTAAGGTTTTGAAGTTGCGATTGTTTACGGTATTTAATTATTTTAACTCCATGTTGATGTCATTGATTTCGATTCAAGCCTTTGTTGCATGTTATTTATGTAATTGTTGATTTTTAAGCATTTTTAAGTGAATGATGTGAATTAAGGTTTTGAATTTGTGATTGTTTACGGTATGTAATTATTTTAACTCCACGTTGATGTCATTCTTTTTTATTCAAGCCTTTGTTGCATGTAATTATTTATGTGATTGTTGATTTTTTAGCCATTTTTGGTTAAATGATGTAAATTTGGGTTTGAATTTGTGATATAACTGGTTTATGATTACAGATATGGAGCCAACGGAAGATTGGGGAAACAAATCATGGACGGTGGATTGTGCGTGTGGAGTGAATTTCGATGATGGAGAGGAAATGGTGAATTGTGATGAGTGTGGAGTGTGGGTGCACACGAGGTGTTCGAGGTACGTAAAGAGCGAAAAAGTGTTTACGTGTGAGAAATGTAGGAGGAAGAGTAAGAGGGGTGAGAATATTGAGGATGAGGTTGCTGATATTTTGCTTGGAATGGCGAATAAGAGTGGGGAGAATGTGGGGTCTAGCAGGACGACTTGGACAGGGAGGGTTCCGAGGGAGGAGAGGGCGCATGTTGCAAGGAGTGGTTGGTGGGGAAAGCGCGGGAACGGGGATTTTGGGTCGGCGTTGTGGAGGGCGAGCGGGTATGTACATAAGAAGTTTGGTTTTCAGTATAAGGAGTTTGATTGGAATGACGGGAATGAGACTGGTGGTAATGAGGGTGGTGGAAATGAGCTTGGTAGTGAGGGTAGTAATTGGGGAGCGTTGTCTTTGTTAAATAATTATAAAGCGGGGGGTGTTGGTGGTAGTGTAAGTTTTGGTGCGGGGAAGAGAACAAGAGATGAAGAAAGTAATAAAAAGAAAAGGGAGGAAGGCGAGGAAGGCGAGGAAGTTAATGACAATACAACTACCACTTCTAAGTTGATGCATAGAAGTAAGACAGTTGGCCATTTAGATTATCAACCATCATCGAAGGTCACCTCACACTACAGGAGGATCAGTCAAGCACTCTAAACACTCCTGCAACAATAAGTGATGAAGAGGTCTGAGTCAAGCTGGCGTTTTGTTGTCATGTTTTCTTGAAGTTCCTCTGCTAATGTTTTGCTAATTTCTGTTTCATCTTTTGCAGCTTGCATTATTATTGCATCAGGAGCTTAACAGATCTGCAAGAGTCTCGCGGGTGCCACGCATGCGGCATGCTGGTAGTTTACCCCAGTTAGCTTCTCCGACTGGTGCAAGCATGCTCATGAAGCAGTCACCATCTAATTCTGTGGGAAAAGACCGTGGTTCGGTAAGTTGCACATGTCACTTTTAATTTCATTTATACTAGTGATTTCTCAATTACATTAATCGTTGTGCTTAAACAATACAAATATTCATTTCGCCCTTGGTAAGGCCCGTCCTTGTTAAGTTAGTTGTGTACTGATTTTTTTCGTATTATATCCTTGTTGATTTAAATATAACGTGATAAGTACTGTTAGGGTGTTAAGTAACCATCTATAATTAAAATCTTAAGGTGTTAGGAGGCGTCCTCAATTGGGTTATATAACTATAATATCTTGCGCGACATGTCTTAGATATATAACTCTAAAATCACTTTGTATTTAAGAATCAAACTTTAAAGCGCATAATGAGTATGCGTTTCCATAAACGTGATAAAAAACAAAGTACTGTTTTAGTTATGTTTCCATAGCTAAAACTAGGTACCGTTGACATCATAAATGTTTATCTCATCCTTCCAATTGGTTGATATTAATCGCTTACGTGTCATTCTTTATTGATGTTTTTATCAATGTTTATGTCTGGCCTTTTATGGCAAATTTTGAGAAATACTGCACCCAATATCATAAAAGGGAAAAATATGGCCCTTTATGGCACAGAAAAACGAGTCTTAGACATGTCTTCTTTTAAAATGCAAAGGCGTGCAACGTTTCTTATATTTATAACTCTGAAGTCACTTTTTTTTAAGAAACAAACTTTAATGCGCATCATAAGTATGCGTTTCCAAAAATATGATACACAGTGGCGTGTTTGGAAGACGTCACATGCAGTAGCGGTTTTACTAAATTGTAATGGATACCTGTACATGTGTTTTGGAATGGTTCCACACAACTGGTAATGTGTGGAGTCGACTCTGTGATCTTCACTTGAATGCACTACAAATGAACCACTGAACCAGATATATGCTTTGGCAAGATGTGAAACACACAATATTATAATGTGTCACATGTGGCATTAAGGGCCTTTCTATCCAGTTTATACTTTTTGGGCAATTTTCCTTAGATATCTATTAAGTTTCATCCTCTAATGATGTCATTTCTCAATTTTAATATTACTTGCACGGTTAATTTTCATATCTAATGAAGGTGAAGTGAAGCCTGAGGAGATTATATAAAAATAATGTTGAGGTAATGTCTTACATTGCCGAGGGTATAGCTTTGTACTTCTTATGACCTTGTGTCGACAGCATTTTATGACCTTCTTGTATCCATCTTCCCTTGGTAACAAGAGGGCGAGAGATTGACCTTGTGTAGACAGCATTTATGACAGGCTGACAGTGTGAGTATTAAATTTTCTGTAAATGACCGATAATCGAAAAAAAGCTATAGTGGAAAAGGATGAGTAAAAACAGTTTAAAATTTTCAATTGTTCGTTTTTTCTTTTATAAATGATAATGGCTGCTCGACTTAGCTTAATGGTAGTATCTGTTGTTGTTTTTAACAATAAAGGTTTCCAAAAGAAAAGGAAAAAGTGTAGCAACAGAGGGAACTCAAAATTCTCAAGAGCTCCAGGATGAATCTAAGAGTATGAAGAGATCACTACTGCTGCCAGTTCAGAGGACCAATGACTCGGCTCGCACAGAAAATTCTGTTACCATGAGGGTAGTGGACAATGGGTCAGCACCAGCCATACAATCTGCTAACAAGAGTAATCCTCCTGCAACTAGCAAGCAGCATGTGTCTTCCAGATGTAAATCGACTCAAACTGCCTCTGATGATGACTCTGGCACTGAAAACCGTGTGACCTACCGCACCTTACCAGGTTATTGCTTTAAGTTCTAGATTCTTCACATGTTTGAGAAAGATATAGCAACGTACAGAATAAGAAAAAAGAAGTACTGTAAAAGGAAACCACTAGATAAATATAAAATAGATCCGGTCTATGATATTCTCTTCTTCATTTCCTCATGCATGAATCCTTGTCTATAGGATTGCTCTCAGAGATTGTAACCAAGCCCATGACTTATAAGGAGCTTTGCGATGCTGTTTTACCGGTATGTGTGAAATGTCTTTGTTCACGTTAAACGTGAAAAAGATACAGTCTCACAACTTTCTGATTCTCTGTGCAGCACTGGCCTCACTTGAGGAAGAAGAATGGTGATTGTTATGCCTATTCCAGCCACTCACAGGCGGTCCTTGACTGTCTGAGGAGCAGAAAATCTTGGGCCCGCCTTGTTGATCGAGGTCCCAAGGTATGCCATTGTAATCATTAGCAACTATTTCTAGTTCTGCTTTCTAGTTCTGCTTAAATCAGCAGGAACACTGTTTGATGTTTCACTCTTGTTTAATTATCGATCAATGATTACAAACGAGTCATGGCCCGTATAAGAGATGGAAGAAGTGCTATTTATTAATATTACTTTGTTCACTAAAGGTTATAGAATCATACGTTTTTATGTATACTCATTCACCATGCCCCTTGTTTTTAGATGTCTTTTTTATCTCAATTGTTATTAAGTATGTTAAATTGATTTTAATTATTGCACTAGTCAAATGTTGGAAGGAAGCCCCGCCGGTCCGATGCTGAGGGTCTTAGTATTGTGGAATCATTCATTGGCCACATACCCAAGGGTAAGAGGCAGATGAGGAAGCGGCGCAGAGAGTTAGCGCTGCAAGAAGGAGATCTCAAGAGTGTGGACGGTGATGATGTCAGCAGTGGTGAAGATAGCTTGAGTTCTAGTTCCAGTAGTGGGGAGATGGGCTTGTCCAGTGGCGATGGTGGAACAGGTTCGAATGGGGGGCCATCTGGAGTTTATGCTTCAGAGTAGTTTCGTAAGTGTTGTAGTATTTTTTATGATCTTCATGCCGGAAAACTCCGATGTTGTTCGAGTTTTACCAAGTACAGACTTTTCTAGAACTTGGAAGGTGTTCTGTGTTATACTGTAGTTTTAATGAGAAGTTCAGAACTTGGAAGGTGTTCTCTATGTAGTTTTTATAAGGAGTTTAAGAATAGTTTTGAAAAAATTTACATTTGGATTTATGTCAGCGTTTCCTGGTTACCATGGATATATGTTGCTTCTGTTTTTATCATGTTTTAAGACACCCCTGTGAAGCCAAAATTTATGGTTTCGCCCTTGGAAACAATACACGGTAGCCAGCGGCGGATTCAGGTCCGATTTCTCCGGGGCACCATATACCTAAGTGACCATGTTACTTTTAGTGGTCTAAATTTAATTCTTTTTTGGTCACTTTCACTATAAACCTGACATAGTAAAGAAATCAAGACAACACACTCTAGATTTTTTTTGATACTGAAAATTAATATTTCAACCAATTATTCTCCAATTTATTGATAATCATATAATTATAATTAAAATCAAATATGACTCAAATTATGAAAAAATTATTAATATTATAGAAAATCTAAATTTTTTAGTGGGGTACTATAAAAATATATATTTATACTTTTTTTTAAAAACCGCTAATTTTTGGTTATCAGGGCAGGGCAGAGGGGCAGGTGTCCCTGCTGACCCTATATGAATCCGGCCCTGACCGTAGCAATTGACAAAGTAACTCTACAGTACTATTGGTTGAACAATTGTGTTCTCAACTTTGTTCATATCTGTATATCAAGTAATCTTGGTAGTAAAAGTTCATTACGCAGAAAAGAAACTACAGAGTGCATACTACTAGAAGTTTAAGGAGTCTGTTTCATTAACAGATACAGATATACCAACGACAACGATACGTTGATACTCAACTCGGTCACAAGAACTAGCTATCACAATAGACAAAACCTTATAAGCAAGAAGATCATCAGAAATATTTGATCTTGTTCTCATTTTTACATATGCCACTTGAGATCTTGAAGAAAAAACATGGCTATTATGAAAGTCTACTGATCAAAGATATTATGAAAGAGGTCTGATCGTTTTCCATCATTCTAGTTGTTCACAGTTCTGCCAACGCTTCCATTTTGAGATCTTGTAAGCTGTTTCTGAATAATTCACTTGATAAATTTGAATAAGTGATGCACTTCCACAATTGACGCGAGAAGTTCCATATGGAGATCTTGTAAGCTGTTTCTGAACATATTATCCACTTGATAATTCTGAATAAGCAGCCACTTTCACAATTGACACACATAATCCACTTGTATGATATAATTCAGGGCAGAAATTATTACCTTTATAGGGTTTGTGATGAAAATCTTAGACAATAGATGCCTACATTCCATGGAAATCTGAATGCAGTTTGGTATCAAGAATGGGGCTTTCGGTATTTTCTGTCAAAAGCCAATTGTACATACGTTTACGAAGGCGTATAGCTCCCAATTTGAAATCAGGCAATTTAAAATTTAGCTTCTATTTCCCCTTCATATGCAAACTACTCTCATGTACACTAACCTCAATTGTCTTTTTAAAGTCATTTGGATCATTCGGATCCGAAAAGGGATAACTCCCAACAAGCATCACATATAGAATTACTCCGCAAGACCAAACATCTGAAATCTATTATCTCGATAATTAGATAGAACATATGGCTATTAGCAAAATTTAGTACATCACCTAGGAAATCAACAGAAATTAACTTATCACCTTTCCCTCGTACGCTTTTCTGCTCAGAACCTCTGGTGCAACATAAGCTGGTGTTCCCACGGTAGATTTTGGTTGAGAATGAAAAACTGATGACTGGCAGTACGCAAATCCACCCAAATAAAAGAGAGGAGGGAAGTGGATTTAGCAGACAGAACATTTTTGTAATGGTATATATCCCAGAGTAATCTGTAAAATTATTACCTTGGAGTACCCAAAATCACATATTTTGACACGTGGCGCTAGACTTCCATCTAACATTGTATTTTCGAGCTTCAGATCTCTATGGCAGATATGCTGTACAAGATCATAGATCGCTAAAAACTAAAACTGTGAAATTCAGAGCTGATACCAAAAACAAAGCACAGACACATACCATTGAATGACAATAGCTAACTCCTGATATTAGTTGTTGGAAGAAAAACCTTGCCTGGTTCCAAACATAACAGGAAGTGCAAAATGAGTACATAAAATTTACCTATTAACAATTATAACGATGTCATTGGGAAACATCAAGATCTTATCTGCCTCGATAAAGAGTTTGGAACAGAGACCATCCCTTTGAACTGTCATTGGTGATCCTGACACAGGAGTGACGAGTAGACATGCCACTCATAATGAATGTCACTTTTCAGGGTTTCTATCAAATATGAAACCTAAGAAAGTGGATGAGGCACTTGAAGATCCAGATTGGGTTATTGCTATGCAAGAAGAATTCAATCAGATTGAGAGGCAGAAGGTATGGAAATTGGTACCCGACCAAAGGGTGAGTCGGTAACAGGCACTAAGTGGGTATTCAGAAAAAAGTTAGATGAAGATGGCATTGTAACGAAAAACAAGACCAGACTGGTAGCTAAAGGTTACTCTCAAGAAGAGGGTATAGATTATGATGAAACCTATGCACCGGTAGCTAGACTTGAGGCAATCAGGATATTTTTGGCATTCCCAGCATATTCAGATTTCAAGGTTTTTCAAATGGATGTGAAGAGTGCATTATTAAATGGGGAGCTTGAAGAGGAAGTGTATGTGGAACAACCTCCAGGTTTTGAAAATCTAAATCTGGCTGACTTTGTATATTTTCTATTCAAAGCCCTCTATGGTCTTAAGCAAGCTCCAAGGACATGGTATGACACTCACCAAGAGTTTTTACTTGAAAATGGTTTTACTAGAGGTGTTATAGATAAAACTGTGTTTCATAAAATGCATAAATCTGATATGATATTAGTTCAAGTATATGTTGATGACATTATATTTTGTTCTGCTAATGATGATCTTTGTAAGAGATTTTTTAAGCTAATGTAGAGTAAGTATGAAATGAGCATGATGGGAGAGTTGGACTACTTTCTTGGATTACAAGTGAGTCAATGGAAAGATGGTGTATTCATCTGTCAATCCAAGTACATAAAAGAGCTTCTCAAGAAGTACAATATGGAAGATTCAACTCCGGCAAAGACTCCAATGCCAACAGCCTCTAAGCTTGATCATGACAAAACTGGTAAGAAAGTTGACATCACAAGCTACGGAGGTATGATAGGCTCATTACTTTATCTTACAACAAGTAAACCAGATATTATGTTTACAACATGGTTATGTGCTAAATTTCAAGCTGACCCTAAGGAATCTCATCTTATAGTTGTTAAGAGGATATTTAGGTAACTTAAGGGGACTCCAAATCTTGGAATTTGGTACCCTAAAGGTATAGGTTTTAACCTAGTTGGCTATACAGATTCATATTTTGCAGGTTGTAAGATTGACCATAAAAGTAATTCAGGAAGCTGTTACTTTCTTGAAAGAATGTTGGTATCATGGCATAGCAAGAAGCAGTACTCAGTATCCACATCAACTGCTAAAGCCGAATACATAGCTGCTGGAAGCTATTGTGCTCAAATCTTGTGGATGAGGAACCAACTGCGGGATTATGGTATGTTGTTGTCAAATATTCCAATATTTTATGACAATACAAGTGTCATAGCAATCTCAAACAACCCAATTAGAAGATCAAATTGCAGACATGTTCACAAAACCACGTGATGAAAACATTTTCTCTAAGTTGGTTAGTGAACTTCGGATGTTAAATCTTTCTAATTAATAAATTAGAAATCAATAACTAAAATTTACATTAAATAAATTCACTTGTTATTCAATGTCAATATGATAAGGCCTTGTGAATTTATGTGTCATTATTTATTTCTTGTAGTTCAAATATTTGTGTGTTTGTACCTAATTGATAAATATTTTAGCACACTTATATTGATAAATTATTTAAAAATAAATTAATCATAATTGGTTAAGTTATGAGTAAAGTTTAGTAGCATAATCTTGATTTAATTATTTGAGACTTTATCAATTCAATAATAAAAGTTTCAATTTTAATAATCAAAGTTGTTATTTGTTAATTTTAGTGGACTTTAAATTATTTAATATTTAAAGAGGTTCATTAAAGTTAACTAGTAATTAGCAGCATAATTTATTTCATAAAAATATAATATTATCAAGTTTAATGATAATAGTTGTATTATTATGAATAAAATTTTGAAGTACGGAAATTTTTTTAAGTACAGAGTTACTTGCGACCACAGTGCACTATAGGTCGCAAGTAAGTACTTAAACTATTTTTGTTCTTGTTACGGGGGATACTAGTCGCAAGTAACTACTTAGATTTGAGTTAGTTGCGACAAGGCTGTTCCCTGTAGTAGCTAAGTAAGACTAAAAAAAATCGTATCAGAGTTACTTGCGACCTTAACATCATTGTGGTCGCAAGTAACTACATTGTTTTTCCAAGTTATTGCTTAGGTTACTTGCGACCCCTGTGAACTATAGGTCGCAAGTAACTGTCTTATTTTTTTTCTTCTGCGTTACTGCTGTGTATATATGTGATCTCTCAGTTCATATCTTTTTTATATATACATATATACACACAGTCGCAAGTAAGGACGATAAAAGAGAGAATAATTTTCAATCGATTGGAACAGTACCCAAATATTCTGCTAAAATCTCTAAAAATTGCAGATTTGTGAAGCCCATGACCTACTCTATCATTTGACTGTAAAATCACACATTTTCACTGGTTAATTTGATAGATCTTAAACTGTGATTTCTAAGGAATAAGGCTCTGTTTGGTTTGTACTTAATTGATTATTCTTCTTATTTGCTCTCTAGTGTTCTATTATTGCATATTTGCTCCGCATAAATTTGTGTGTTTTGCATATTAGTCTCGTGTTATTATTTCAAGTGCACGATAAATTTGTTTTACGGTCAAAATGTTATTCTCATTTTTAATTAAAATGGTGGATAATATTACGATACCTAAAATAAATTATGTCTTGGTTATAAATCGCAATCCATCTCACATGGGCTATTTTGAAAATAGGATTCGCTTTTTAGACGAGCACCCGATTGTGCATTATGCTTTAACTACTAATGTCTAATTAAATGTTGAGCTTCTCGGAAACATTCACACCTCATCTATAGACACATCAGATGACGATCAACTAAGCTTCATGTTCCCTATTAATGATGAGATAATTGAAATCATTGAGGATGATTTCAATGAACATCTTCATTTTCCTCGGGATGATTTCGATGATTTACCAAGGGACTGGGAAGTATTTAGCTTCTTCAAGGCCATAAGAAGCACCATGCCTAATGACAAGTATCCAAAGCACTTCAACAAAAGTCATCTACCCAAACCTTGGAACTTATTCTTCAACATTCTGTTCTTCTGTCTGTCTCCCAAGACTGGTGGATTTCATGGACTAACACATTTCATGAGGCTAGTTGGAGTGGTTATTGCTCATAATCTTCGAATCAACCTTGGACGTCTGATAATGCAAAAGATATTGGAGAACCAAGATCAAAAACAAGATTACATCTTATATGTCAAGGTCCTCCAGATTGTTCTCAATGGTAAGCTCACAGAAGCTCAGAAGGCCTTGGTTCACACAGACAATATGGAAAATTCACAAGTCGTGTCCTCAAAAATGGTGGGTAAACTGTTCAGACAAACTCCTTTTTCCAATAACAACCCCATTCATGTGACGGACTTCATGCAAAAATACTTTGACTCCATTGCTCAAGAACCTGTCTCTGAGACTAAAGATGATCACGAACCTGATGCTGAAAATGAGGATGATCAAGAGGCATAGGCTGAATATGAAGCAGATCTTCAGCCTAATCCTAACGCTCAACTAATGGATGTTGACCAAGAATTTGTAATTGCTGAACAGCCAGAAGAGGTTTTTTAACCTGAAGCTGCTGAACATCAAGAAGAAACTGAGCCAAATCAACCAGAGAAAAATGTTTAAAGGCTAGAATTCATAGGTATGAATGAATCTTTTATGAGTACTACTTTTGATGATTTTATTGACACTAATTTATGTAATCTTGGTGACTTTCACACACAACTTTCCCGAGAGCGATTACAATCAGGAGGCAGTGAGTTTGTATTCCCACAAATTCATAACCACCCTCTAGAGCCCATAAATACATCTCAAACTCTCATAGCCCAATCCCTGGTGTATAAGGATTCTTTGTGTATAGAGGGAGAAACTGCACATGATACAAAAAATAAGGAAGGTACTTTGAGTGAACCCACAACTCTGTCTCCAATGAAGGAAAATAGTATCCCCGCTAAGACAACTATAACCTCCCATGTATCTTCCCAAAAGGATACAATGGCTGAAAAGGCACATAAACAGTTATCGGATCCATCTTCTCAACAAGGTGGGTCTATTGAAATTCGCCCATTAGCCACGGCATCCTGTAATGAGTCAAACACACTCTCTAATCTTCAAGCTCTTGAAGTTTTACATGAGTCAATTAGAAGAGCATTATTTGGTGAGGATGTATTGACGAAAACAGGGAATTCAACCATATTATGGTTATAATATCATGTTCGAGGTCCTTCAATGGATCAACTGCCTTCACAGGTGTTAGGAAAGAGTGTTGTAATCGCTGCGACATCAAGCACAACACGTGCCTCCCCAGTACTAAAAACCTTAGATACATCTTTGGATAGGGGATCCGACATTGGTGCAGATCGGAAACCCATTGGCGATGAACCAGATTCAACTGGTGAGCATACGGGAAAAGTGTCTTCACCGACACTGGAGGAAGCTGAGGAACAGATGTCAAATATGACAGCCTCAGTGATCCTCCCAGAAATTTAAACTCTTGACCAGTCGTCTCATGATGACATGTAACTTGTCTTGAACAAGGATCGGAACTCGCGAACTCCCATTGCACCACTGTTGACCTCCTTACGGATGGCTCCAGTGCTTTCTGCAGGTACATTTTCTGGATCTCGGAGCTATGAGCGGAGTGTATCCGTGAGTGTGAGTAAAACATAAATCCCTAAACCGAGTGATGGAGTGTTCAGTGATACACTACGAGAAGCCCGTGAGACACCTACCTCCCAAATTACACCTATAGACATGTCACAATATGTAACCAAATCTTACCTTGAAAAGCAGTTAGCATTTAAAGATAGCTATCTCAAAGAACAACTGGCTCTCAAGGATCAATATCTCAAAGATGAACTGTCTATCAAGGATCCACCAGATTGCACATCTTTCCGAATAACTTGACCTTCGACAAGCATCATTTGCTAGTTTACGGGAATTCGTGGAGCAATCTTTCTTTCACTCAGGAAAGGGAAAAGCAATTGTCAATATTGAGCCAAAGATCTCAGTTAGCAAGCAAGCGCCAATCCCTGTCTCCTCTGGAATAGATTTTTCCAGTACTGGGCCAAAGACCTCAGTCAGTAAGCAAGTGTCTGTTTCAAAATCACCTACTCAAGAGATCCCTGTCTTGATCTTGCCTGCTCAATCAACCCCAGCTCTGAAGGATAACACAACTTAGGGGGAGAAATGGGTGGAGCAAGAAAAAGTAGTTGTTGTTGTGAACTTAATTCAAGATGCTTTTCAAGCAGCAGATTCTGGATATGATGCGTTTGGAGATGAGCTTCAAGAAGAAAAGGAAGAAAAAGAGGAGAGGATTGATCGAAAGGTGTTACTAAAGTTAAGACATACTGCTGAGAAGAGTTCTACGACTCAGGGGTAGAAATCAACATCAAAACAAGATCATTTGAGCAAAGTCATTACAACTCAGAGGAATCTTCTGTCGGAGATATATCCTCCAAAGCCCCTATTCTCAGAGTATGAACTGGAGAAAGGAGAGATAGACGAGAGTGATGTTCCTAAGGGGTATGAACCTAGATTTGAAGAAGTGGTCACGGAGGAGAGAAAGATTATCTCTGAGGACTAGGAATATGAAGATGAAGATGCCTTCTCGGATGACTGTTTGTTCTATGGATTACAGGAGAAATTCAACCAATCTTATAAAGAAATTCAAGGAGAGATTGAAAGATCAAGAGCTAGAGTGCAAAGAGCCATACAGAGAAGGGAAGCAAGAGAAGCAAAAGAATCATATCTTCGGGCAAACAGGAGAGGAAAGGAATGGGATGAGATAAAAGGAAAATGGACAAATCTGAAAACTATTATAAGTTAGAACCTGACAACCGGAATCTTCTAAACACTATGGAGAAGTACATAGAGGATTATCCCAATATTCATGAGTTCTATGATCAGTTTAATATGATAATCACTGGTATCACTGTGAATATTCTAAAGAATGGATGGAAAATCACTGTCGATCACAGAGATGGACTTCATATAAATATCTCTACTAGTGTATTAAAGAAGCTAAATATTGTGGAACTGTTTGTCTTAGCATCAAAAATCCCTTGGTTGAAAATGAATGAGAATAAATACTTCAGAGATAAGCTTCAGAAGATGATGATGGATGTGTCTCCTCAAGCATTCTCTTATCCATTCGTGATCAAAGTATTTGCAGATTGCAGAATGCAGAACATCACCATGTATGATCAACCTATAAGATCCATTCGTTATCTACAACTCACTTTCCTGGAAAGTAAACTCAGGAGCAAAAGAGCAAAATTGGAGGCACCAGGAGTCAAAAATTCAGTAGCAGGCTTTAGAGCTGCTAAAGTTCTATATGTTTACAAGCTCAATGATAAAATGATCAGGGATACAGAGAAGGACATGAAGAAAATTAAAAGAAATTATCTTGATATGGTGTTCATAAATGGAGAGCCATAAATTAATCTTCTTAAAGATAGTGAACCTATCATCAGCACTGACAGTGAAGGGGATCTAGTCTTTGAGATCAACAAAGCAAAGATTAAGATCAATAATTTCAGAACAAGCGGATCAGAATCATTACATCAAGCCTTGATGGATGTGAGACTATCCACATGTAAAAAGGACAAGATTGCTTTGATTTCAATCATAAGAATACTTGATGAGGTAGTGGAAGAAGAATCGATTAACGACACCAAAAGAGTACGAGGACATCCTAAAAGGATAACAGTCTTCATAATGTCAAAAAGATCTACCATGTTATTTGAACCCATTCCTAAGTGCTCCAAAATCAGGTATCTCTAGTTGATACTTAATTAACTGAATAATCCACCTCCCATTAAAGCATTTGAAATAGAAGCTCGTGATTTGGTCCAAGCTAGACTGAATGACATTCTGGATAGAAGTAAAGGATCATCTATCCCACACTCAACAAAATCAACAGATCCTAGAAAGAAAGCTACCAAGAGAAAGCCTGATCAGACTCAATCCATTCAAGAAGGAGAAGGTAGTAAAGGCAAGAAGCTCAAGAAAACAAAAACAAAGAAGAGATAGATTATCCGTTTAGGATAGAGGAACACTTCTTTGTAATTTGTAATTTAAGAAATCTGGAATTGAATATGTAATCCAGAATGTATTTAATATCTTAATCTGTTTTGAGATTGTACTTTTTCATATTGTCATTTGATTTATCCTTAGGGATTGCTTGTCAAACTCTAACAATCAAATAGGGGGAGATTGTAAAGCATAATGTAACGTAATATGTAATCGAGGAATTATAACTCAACATGAAACAGAAAAAGATAAACAATATTAAATTATGAAACATAGGAACCCTAATGATGAAGACTATATATATACAAAGAATCAAAAGATGGAATTGATGTTTTAAGTTCATAATCAAGTCATGGGAAGAAGTTCATTAACATGTTCAAGCCTCCATAAAGAATAAGATATCGAAGGACTTCCAGTGTCAGTGAAATGATTTGATTTGAAGTATTGAAGATCAAGGGTTCAGTGATTGAAGCACTGAATAATCAACCAAGGTGTATCAGCTCAGCATTACAAAAGAATTTGAATTAAATCAATTCATGTTAGTTGTTTGTGAACCAGACCAGTGCACCAAGCATCAGCATATTAGAGAAGGTTTAATTCAGTTATACAGAAAGATCAATATTGATACAATTATTAGAGTCAAGAATTTTTCTAAGTCAAAGATCCACTGCCAAGACAACTAGATCGCAAGTAAGTTGCAAGAAACAAAAATTGGCTAAGGAAAAATAGCTTACTATCCTGGTCGTAAGTATCTCATTCAGGGAGCTACAGGTCACAAGTAACTTTGTGACTTGGGAAATATGCATCCTCCTAGAAGCACAAGGTTGTAAGTAACCTGTACAGGGAAAAACAGGTCGCAAGTAAGTATTAGAGATGAAATTAAGGAAAAATCTTACACAGGTCTCCCTAGGTCGCAAGTAACTTTGCCCTAGGGAACTAGGTCGCAAGTAAATGCTAAAGGAGAAATTTGCTAAGGCAAAACCACCTGTGAAGTTCTGGTCGCAAGTAAGTGACTAGAAAAGGCTACTGGTGGTCGCAAGTTAAGTAGCAACCAAAGAACTCTCTCTTGTCGCAAGTGACTACTTGGTTGTGTTATTGTGAATTATAAATGCAGCAATTCAATGATTTGAATGGACAGAAATGTGCCACCTTCCCTAAGGAATTGAAGTCGAAAAAGCAGAAAATGAATACAATTTCATTTGGTAATCTTCCTCAGCCAACAGAAAGTATTTTAGGGGAGCTCCATTAAAGACTTCATTTATTAAGCTTGTAAACACAAAGTTGTGATGTTGAATGTATATTAATAAAATAATATATTTCTCGAATTATTTTGTGTCTATTTTAATTCCGTACTTATAACGAAGAACTTGAAACGAATCGAAAAAGATTGTAGGTATCGTATTCAACCCCCCCCCCCTTATACGATACTTTGGAAGCGGCTTATGTTGATGAACGGTTATACAACTGTGGTATTTATGAATTAACGTCATAAGTGGAAGCTTAATTTCCATCTCAATATGTGACTTTGGATTGTGTTACATATTTAGCTCCTGGCTACTGCTGTTTTATTGATCTACGACTGTATACCTCTACAATCATCTAGTACTTCATGATTGTAATTCAGGCTGAGCACAACATTTTCATGCACTCATTTTACATATTAAGTGTAACTTGTGTATTTGGCGATTCCTTATTTAGCGCTACGCATAACTCATTGGTAACCTCTATTTTGATCAAGAAAACCGATAAAATGAATATGTTAATGAAGGCTACAGATTCAAAGATTCAGATAAGAGGAAGAAACTTATAATTCTTAACCGCTCATGTTATTTTGGTGATTGATTTTCTAATATGCTAGTTTTAACCTGTGTCAGAGGGAGTAAAACACCAGGGAAGGTTTGGACCCTCCCTGAAATTGGTCCAAATTGTTTTTTTAAGAAAGCCCAATGTAAAAGTTCCCCAAAAAATACACATTCACAAAACTCACGCATCAGCACATACACATCAATGAAAAATTCAGAAAACAGAGAAATGTGATAAGAGAAGAGAGATGTGACCGAGAGAGATGTGATAATAGTGAACAAAAACGGATAAGTGATAATAGTTTGTAACATGATAGGGGACGAATGGTTAAATGTTTAAATAATTTATTGATAATATATATTGAGCGTTATATTTTCCTAAGCGTGAAAACTGAAGATGTACTTCAAACGTCCGGAGTGTAGACGGGAGCGCTGAAAACATATAATTGTAATAAAATATGTTTTTCATGATATTATTTTGCACTTTTCTACTTTTAGTTGAGAATTTTTTTAGCTTATATTCGCCTTCTCTCTGATTTCAACAACTCTCATTCTTTACACTTCTTTCGAGCCGCTTATCACTGCTTTAGGTAGCACTATGGCCTTCAAAAAAAATACAATTTTGCTTTTGTAAAAATGTAAATTTTAATTATTTTTTGCAAAACGACTTTTTTGGGAAAAAAGGTATGCAATTTTACAATTGAAATTAACCAAATCAACTTTATTGAAAATTTAGGAATAATAATCAGTGGTTTAAAATTGCATTTAAGGTTACACCCTTACAAAATCTTGTATCTGTAATAGTTTTTGGTTGGGATTTGCCTTTAATATTGGATTTGTTAAATCAAATGTACCCTTGTTAAATGTAATCAAAAATAGTTTTAATTATTTTGCTGAAACAAAAGTCTCATTTTCTCGAGTTACAAACCATATTTTATTGCGTATATTTACAGAAAACAGCAAAATCGTAAAAAAAACTTTAAAAAGTTAGCACTTTTGCTCATTTTCCTTTATTTAAATAATTCATAAATAAATAAACTTCATAGAAATTTTAGAAAATTTAAACAACACATCTCACAAGAAAACAAACACCCATATTTCGCCAAAAACATTTTCCTATACTTTTTCATAAAAAATAATAAGAAAATATTTAATCTACATAATACGTTACACCAACATAACAGATATGGGCACACATTGTCAAACACAATAAATCACAAATTTCCAAAAAATTTCTTCTCAAGGTTGTACTAGGGGTGAGTAAAACTGAACCGAAACCGAGAAACTGAACCGAATCATATAATTTCGGTTTTGTTTGGTTTGAGTTTTTCAAAAATTTCGGTTAATTCGTTTTTTCGGTTTGAACCGAAATAATATTGGTTCAGTTCGGTTAATCTAAAAATAAATTCGTTTTAACTAAAATAACCGAAATCCAAAATATATATTTTTTTGAATTATTATATATATATATAATGTAATACAGTAAATATAAACAAAAAACAGACTGTATGTATTTTCAATTGGTTAGAATGTATGTATCTTCAGTTTTTTACATATATAATATAATATGTATTCTTTTAACATTTCCAATTATTTTTTGTTTCCATTTTAAATTATTTTGATAAAATTTTCAAATATTTCGGTTTTCCGAAACCAAACCGAATTAACCAAAATAATTCAGTTCGGTTTGTGCATAAGTTTGGTTCGGTTCGGTTCGATTACGAAAAAATTATCACTTCGATTTTCGGTTAATTCGGTTCGGTTCGGTTTCTGACCGAACCGACCGGACGCTGAGCCTTAGGTAGCACTATGGCCTTTAAATATAGGTATTTAATTTTTTTATAAGAAACGTAAATTTTTAAAAAAAATTGCAAAACAATTTTTTTTTTAGAAAAAGACGAGCTATACAATTTTACAACTGAAAATAACCAAAATTAATTTTAAAAACAAATTGAAAATAATAATAATCATGAGACTACTCTAATAAAAACCAATTTTAGAATATAAAATAGAAACTGAATAATATTTTTTTAAATTACTTTGAAATATATCAAATATGGTATGCAAATTGATCGTTGAGTGATGGAGAAAAGTACAGTGAATTCGGATTTAAAAAAAAACATACCCTTTAACGGGAAAAATCAATTTAAAACGGAGGCGGAAAATTGAGATTGTCTGTAGGGTGCAAATTAGTTGGGTGTGATGTTTTAAAGGGAACCGGACATTAAATTAAATTGATCTAATGATTTAGATTAATTTCTAGTTTGTATTCTAATTTAATTTTTATTTGATCATTTGCCTAATAATCCTACTTAGTTTAAAATTATATTTAAGGTTGCACCCAATTTACAAAATCTTGTAATTGTAACTGTATTTGGTTGGAAGTTGCATTTTGGATTTGTTAAATTAAATGTAATCTTCTTAGAGATTGTTTGGTTCGACTCATATTTCGAACCCATATTTAGTGTTTAGTTGACTATTTTAAAATTAGATATGATTTCTTATACTCATCTAGAATCAAATTTGATACATGTGAATTTAAGAGAGTACTATGAGGTATAAATTAAATTTCATTATCTCATTTTTATTTATAAAGTTGAATACAATCTTAAAACATATATCTTAAATATCATGTTATTTAATTTTAAATAAGTTATGCTTATTTTTATTTAATTCAAATTATTAATAATTTTTTTGATTTAAATATTATAAATGAACATTGAATTTTAAAATTTTAATTTTTTAATCACTTATATATATTTATTTTTGTTTGTATGTTATATAAAAACTTAAATTCGACATATGCAATATATAAAAGTTTGATTCAATCAATGAATCAAAAATATTTAATTTAAAGAGATTTCATTCCATCACCGAAACAAGACATGATATGAGGATTGATTTCTGAACCTCATGCCGGCCCAACCTGATTCCTTATTTCAAACCCATATCGGCTTCTAAACCAAACGACCCTTAAATGTAATCAAAAACAGTTTTAATTATTTTGCATAAGCAGAAGTCGCACTTGGTTACAAACCATATTTTTATTACGAATATTTATAGAAAGCAGCAAAATTGTAAAAAAGCTTTAAAAAGTTAGCATTTTTGATCATTTTCCTTCATTTAATTAATTCATAAATAAATACATTTCATAGAAATTTTAGAAAATTCAAACAACACATCTCACAAAAAAATAAACACCCATACTTCCAAAATAAATAAATTCCTCTACTTTTTCATTAAAAATAATAAAAAAATATTAAATCTAAAAAATAAGTTACACCAACATAACACATATTGACACATATTGTCAAACACAATAAATCACAAAGTTCCAAAAAAATTCATCTCTGGAACCCACGAGTTCGCACCAAAAAACAAATTTGTATCTACCACCCTCAAAATTAAAAAAAAACTCCAAAAAATAAAATAAATCACAAATTATATTACAACCTCGGACCCCCTTGTCTGATAAAAGACAAACTTGCAATTCTCGCCACCTTCTACAGTTCTACTCCTTCTTCTTCCGACAACGACTACTACATCTTCGCGATTTCCGTGGTAACATTCTTTTTACCCCCAATCTCAGTTTTACTGTCTGGAAATATTTGTTTTTAACTTCATTTTTTATGTAAGTCATTTCAGTTCTAGTGTTCGTTTTATAGTTCATGTGATTTTACGTAGTTTTTGAATTTTAATTACATGATGTTAATTAGGGTTTTGAATTTGTGATTATTTAGATTATTTTACTGTAGTTATACATTTTTAACTCCACGTTGATATGATTTTTTTAATTGTAGCATTCGTTTTATAGTTGGTGCAATTTTAAGTGATTTTTTTTTAATTTTGATTGAATGGTTTGAATTTGTGAGTTTTTGTTGTGTGTTGTTGTTTCAACTCCATGTTAATGTAATTCCTGTTGAATTCGTGTAATTTACGTGATTATTGGTTCTTGATTGTTTTTAAATAAATGATGTGGATTGAGGTTTTGAATTTGTGATTGTTTGTAGTGTGTAATTATTTTTAACTCCATGTTAATGTAATTCATATCAATTTAAGCTTTGGTTTCGTATAATTTAGGTAGTTATTGATTTTTAACCATTTTTAAGTGAATGATGTGGATTAAGGTTTTGAAGTTACGATTGTTTACGGTATGTAATTATTTTAACTCCATGTTGATGTCATTGATTTCGATTCAAGCCTTTGTTGCATGTAATTTATGTAATTGTTGATTTTTAAGCATTTTTAAGTGAATGATGTGAATTAAGGTTTTGAATTTGTGATTGTTTACGGTATGTAATTATTTTAACTCCACGTTAATGTCATTCTTTTTTATTCAAGCCTTTGTTGCATGTAATTATTTATGTGATTGTTGATTTTTAAGCCATTTTTGGTTAAATGATGTAAATTTGGGTTTGAATTTGTGATATAACTGGTTTATGATTACAGATATGGAGCCAACGGAAGATTGGGGAAACAAATCATGGGCGGTGGATTGTGCGTGTGGAGTGAATTTCGATGACGGAGAGGAAATGGTGAATTGTGATGAGTGTGGAGTGTGGGTGCACACGAGGTGTTCGAGGTACGTAAAGAGCAAAAAAGTGTTTACGTGTGAGAAATGTAGGAGGAAGAGTAAGAGGGGTGAGAATATTGAGGACGAGGTTGCTGATAGTTTGCTTGGAATGGCGAATAAGAGTGGGGAGAATGTGGGGTCTAGCAGGACGACTTGGATAGGGAGGGTTCCGAGGGAGGAGAGGGCGCATGTGCAAGGAGTGGTTGGTGGGGAAAGCGCGGGAACGGGGATTTTTGGGTCGGCGTTGTGGAGGGCGAGCGGGTATGTACATAAGAAGTTTGGTTTTCAGTATAAGGAGTTTGATTGGAATGACGGGAATGAGACTGGTGGTAATGAGGGTGGTGGAAATGAGCTTGGTAGTGAGGGTAGTAATTGGGGAGCGTTGTCTTTGTTGAATAATTATAAAGCGGGGGGTGTTGGTGGTAGTGTAAGTTTTGGTGCGGGGAAGAGAACAAGAGATGAAGAAAGTAATAAAAAGAAAAGGGAGGAAGGCGAGGACGGCGAGGAAGTTAATGACAATACAACTACCACTTCTAAGTTGATGCATAGAAGTAAGACAGTTGACCATTTAGATTATCAACCATCATCGAAGGTCAACCTCACACTACAGGAGGATCAGTCAAGCACTCTAAACACTCCTGCAACAATAAGTGATGAAGAGGTCTGAGTCAAGCTGGCGTTTTGTTGTCATGTTTTCTTGAAGTTCCTCTGCTAATGTTTTGCTAATTTCTGTTTCATCTTTTGCAGCTTGCATTATTATTGCATCAGGAGCTTAACAGATCTGCAAGAGTCTCGCGGGTGCCACGCATGCGGCATGCTGGTAGTTTACCCCAGTTAGCTTCTCCGACTGGTGCAAGCATGCTCATGAAGCAGTCACCATCTAATTCTGTGGGAAAAGACCGTGGTTCGGTAAGTTGCACTGACACTTTTAATTTCATTTATACTAGTGATTTCTCAATTATATTAATCGTTGTGCTTAAACAATACAAATATTCATTTCGCCCTTGGTAAGGCCCGTCCTTGTTAAGTTAGTTGTGTACTGATTTTTTTCCTTTTATATCCTTGTTGATTTAAATATAACGTGATAAGTACTGTTATAGGGTGTTAAGTAACCATCTATAATTAAAATCCTAAGGTGTTGGGAGGCGTCCTCAATTGGGTTATATAACTGTAATATCTTGCATGACATGTCTTAGATATATAACTCTAAAATCACTTTGTTTTTAAGAATCAAACTTTAAAGCGCATAATGAGTATGCGTTTCCATAAACGTGATAAAAAACAAAGTACTGTTTTAGTTATGTTTCCATAGCTAAAACTAGGTATTGTTGACACCATAAATGTTTATCTCATCCTTCCAATTGGTTGATATTAATCGCTTACGTGTCATTCTTTATTGATGTTTTTATCAATGTTTATGTCTGGCCTTTTATGGCAAATTTTGAGAAATACTGCACCCAATATCATAAAAGGAAAAATATGGCCCTTTATGGCACAGAAAAACGAGTCTTAGACATGTCTTCTTTTAAAACGCAAAGGCGTGCAACGTTTCTTATATTTATAACTCTGAAGTCACTTTTTTTTAAGAAACAAACTTTAATGCGCATCATAAGTATGCGTTTCCAAAAATATGATACACAGTGGCGTGTTTGGAAGACGTCACATGCAGTAGCGGTTTTACTAAATTGTAATGGATACCTGTACATGTGTTTTGGAATGGTTCCACACAACTGGTAATGTGTGGAGTCGACTCTGTGATCTTCACTTGAATGTACTACAAATGAACCACTGAACCAGATATATGCTTTGGCAAGATATGAAACACACAATATTATAATGTGTCACATGTGGCATTAAGGGCCTTTCTATCCAGTTTATACTTTTTGGGCAATTTTCCTTAGATATCTATTAAGTTTCATCCTCTAATGATGTCATTTCTCATTTTTAATATTACTTGCACGGTTAATTTTCATATCTAATGAAGGTGAAGTGAAGCCTGAGGAGATTATATAAAAATAACCATGTTAAGGTAATGTCTTACATTGCCGAGGGTATAGCTTTGTACTTCTTTAGCCTAGTGGTATCCATCTTCCCTTGGTAACAAGAGGGCGAGAGATTGACCTTGTGTAGAAAGCATTTATGACAGGCTGACAGTGTGAGTATTAAATTTTCTGTAAATGACCGATAATCGGAAAAAGCTATAGTGGAAAAGGATGAGTAAAAACAGTTTAAAATTTTCAATTGTTCCTTTTTTCTTTTATAAATGATAATGGCTGCTCGACTTAGCTTAATGGTAGTATCTGTTGTTGTTTTTAACAATAAAGGTTTCCAAAAGAAAAGGAAAAAGTGTAGCAACAGAGGGAACTCAAAATTCTCAAGAGCTCCAGGATGAATCTAAGAGTATGAAGAGATCACTACTGCTGCCAGTTCAGAGGACCAATGACTCGGCTCATTCTGTTACCATGAGGGTAGTGGACAATGGGTCAGCACCAGCCATACAATCTGCTAACAAGAGTAATCCTCCTGCAACTAGCAAGCAGCATGTGTCTTCCAGATATAAATCGACTCAAACTGCCTCTGATGATGACTCTGGCACTGAAAACCGTGTGACCTACCGCACCTTACCAGGTTATTGCTTTAAGTTCTAGATTCTTCACATGTTTGAGAAAGATATAGCTGTTGGTCCCAGATTAAAACCACCAGCAACAAGCTTATTACAGATGCAATACTCACACACAACACACTCGTTTAAAACAGAGGAAATGCAGAACTCCACTTCTTATTTATTAAACAAACACAGTACATTTATATTAAAAGTACTTGGAAATAAACAAAACAACTAACTCCTAAAGACCAGCAACAAACTCCTAAATATAGTCCACTACTTCCACTTATTCTCCTGATCCTAAAAACACTAAAACCACTCTTTGACTACTTCCCTAATGGCTACTACTGCTATCTGGTGTAAAGAACATTCAGGCAAAATACAAGTTCAAATTATTTTCCAACACACTCTCCCGTAATTTGAACTCGATTCTGCAGATTCTGGATTCCAAGCAATGCTCGCATTCTCTCGAACTTCACCGTAGACATGGGTTTAGTCAATATATCCGCACATTGCTTTTCAGAACACACATGCTTGATCAAAATCTCTCCTCATGCAACACATTCGCGTATAAAGTGGTAGCGAATATCAATGTGTTTGCTTCATCCATGGAAGACCGGATTTTTCGCCAAATCAATGGCAGACTTGTTATCTATATATATAGTAACTGGACAGTGCTTCATATCACCTATTTGGGTAAGTAAATTTCACAGCCACACACCTTGACATGCTGTTGCAGTTGCAGCCATGAATTCTGCTTCACAGGATGATAAAGCCACGCACCTCTATTTTTGTGATACCCAAGTAATCAAACTTTCATTTAAATAAAATGTCATTCCCCCTGTACTTTTTCTATCCTCGACATCTCCCCCAAGATCACTATCAGTATAGCCAGACAATATATAGTTTCCAGTCCCTCTCCTGTAAATTAAACCATAGTTTAGAGTACCTTTTACATACCGCAAAATACGCTTTGCTGCGTTCAAATGCATCATAGTGGGACGCTCCATAAACCGGCTAATCATCCCTACCGAATACGCTATATCTGGTCGTGTATGGACCAGATACCTCAGACCCCCTACCAGGCTTTTGAACATCGTGGAATTGACTGTCTTCCCCGTCTCATCTTTAACCAGCTGCACCTTTGGTTCCATTGGATACTTTGACGGATTACAATCTGTCATTCCAGCCTTTTCAAGCAGCTTCTTCGCGTACGCAGTCTGTTTTAGCTCTGTGTAGTCCTTCTTTTGATCAACTTCGATTCCCAAATAATAAGATAACCTTCCCAAATTACTCATTTCAAACTCATCACTCATTTGTTTCTTAAATCTTTCAATATTTGCAACGCTTGTGCCAGTAACTAGAAGATCATCAACATACACCCCTATAATTAAGGACTCATTCCCCTCTCGTCTTGTGTAAACAGCGTGCTCATATGGGCATTTAACGAAGCTAAGTTTCTCCTGACACTTACTTAACTTCGCATACCACGCACGAGGTGCCTGCCGCAGTCCGTACAGTGCTTTCACTAAGCGATACACCATGTGCCTTTTGTTTTCTTTCACAAATCCCTCAGGCTGCGTTACATATACAGTTTCCTCCAAATCTCCATTTAAAAAGGCGGATTTAACATCTAAATGGTGCACCTGCCACCCGTTTTTTGCAGCAAGTGCCAGCAAAAGTCTCACGGTTTCCAGTTGAGTAACCGGTGCGAACACCTCCTCAAAATCTATGCCTTGCCTTTGAACATAACCTCTAGCTACGAGTCTTGCTTTGTGTTTGGTAATGTTCCCGTCAGCATTCCTCTTAACTTTGTATACCCATTTCAGGTTGATCGGTTTTTGTCCAGGAGGTAACTCTTCCAGTTTCCAGGTGTTATTCTTTTCTATTGCTTCGATTTCATTTTTCATGGCCTGCACCCATGATTCATCATGTGCTGCCTAGTTCATAGCTCCCGGGTTCATCCACTCCACATAATAACAATTCCTCCTCTAACTCGACTTCTTGAGTCTCGTTATAAATGTCACTAAGCAGTCTGAAATTCCTTGGATGATCGCTGCTGCTACTCGAATTCCCAGAATTTCCAGTGGCTGAACCCTGATCTTCCAAGTCTGTTTGTGCAGTAACTGACCTGGTGGGCGTCTCTGCTCTCGTGGTCTCACTAGTGCTCACACTACCTCTTTCTGAGTGACCATAATTTTCACCACCATATTCATTAGTGGCATTCTCAGTGAGATCTTCATTTTCTGCACTTGACCAATTCCCGTCACATTGAAAGAAGCCTGATTAGAAAACTCTTCGTTTTCATCTTGCATCTTACTCCAGTTCCAACCTTTGCTCTCCTCAAACACGACGTCCATGCTCACTACAATTTTCTTTAACTCTAGGTCGTAGAGTCTGCAAGCTTTTGTGCCTGGTTCCGTACCCAAATAAATCACTTCTCTACTTCTATCATCCAATTTGGTTGTGTGCACATTTGGCACTTTCATGTGTGCCACACAGCCAAACACTCGGATGTGACTTACGTCCGGTTTATAGCCTTTCCACACCTCATACGGGGTCTTGTTTGACACAGCCCGTGTTGGCAAGTGATTAAGCACGTATACAGAATGTCGTGCAGCCTCTCCCCATAAATTAGAAGGCATGTGCATCTCTTTCAAAAAGCTACGAGTCATTGCCACTACCGTCCGGTTTCGACGTTCTACTGACTCCATTTTGTTGCGGTGAATAAGGGGCTGTAAAATGCCTTACAATACCACTTTCTTCACAATAAGCATTGAACTGATTAGAACAAAATTCCCCACCCCTATCAGTTCTCAATATTTTAATCCTTTCATCTGTATTCTTTTCGACAAACATTTTGAATTTCTTAAATATCCCTAGTGCTTCATCTTTGTTTCTCAACATGTAAAACCACATAAATCTACTATAATCATCAACCAACAATAAGAAATATTTATTACCCGCCTTTGTTTCAGGTGTGATTGGACCACAAAGATCCGCATGAATCAGTTCCAGAATTCTTGTAGCTCGATATTCTGCCTGGCTTGGAAACTGATCGTCTCGTTTGTTTTGCCATTAAGCATCCTGAACACAGCTCCTTAGGTTGCACCAATTTTGGTAAGCCTCGTACCATATCGTTGTCAGACAACATCTTCATGGCCCTATAATTCACATGACCCAAACGCAAGTGCCACAATCTTGAAGATTCCTCAATCGTGGACAACAAGCAGTTGGAACCACTGGACTCCAGAATGATTTTATAAAGTCGATTACTTGTTCTTTTAACTTTCATGAGCAGCTTATCCCTGTTATCATATACCCACAAATAAATTCCATTGAGAATCACTTTATTTCCACTTTCTGACAGTTGACCAAGGCTTATGATGTTATTGCAAAGTGTGGGGATGTAGTACACGCCATGAAAAGCCACATTTTCACCATTCTTACTCGTGAAAACCACTGTACCTTTCCCCTTGATCTCAACAGTCGATCCATCTCCGAACCTAACCCTTCCTGTTACCTTTTCATCTAACTCCTTGAACTTCGACTTTGTCCCCGTCATATGATTACTTGCGCCATTATCCAAATACCACACATCAGACTCAATTTCTTTGACTTTGTTTTGATTCAGCCTTGGCACGACTTCTCCTTCATTTAGTAATAGTGTATTCGTCTCACATTCGGTCAACAATAGTGCTGGCTCATCATCTTGACTCTGCACCAGGTTCACTTCTGATCTTTGCTCTTTCTCCCGTTTGGGCTTACGGCACTCGGCTGCAAAATGGCCGTAGTTCTGGCAGTTAAAACATCGTACTTTACTCTTGTCACGCACTCCTTGATAGCTACTCGAACCACGGTTTTTCTGAGTCTTTCTCTTAAGCCACTCTTCCCTAGTGAAAAGTAGTTTTCCTTCATTATTTTCTCGTTTCATCCACTCATCCTCAGTCAACATTAGTTGCCCACTGTTATTCTCCGGTTGTCCCCGAAGTCGCTCCTCATGAGCTTTGAGTGAGCCCACGGTCTCCTCTATTGTCATCTCATCCAACTTTCCAAATTGTTCTATGGCAGATGTGATATGCATGAACTTTGCCGGAGCTGCTCTCAGAATTTTCTTCACCACATAGTTTTCTTCCATAGTTTCTCCCAAAGTGCGGATATTTGTTACCAACCCGTTAAGTTTCATACATAACTCATCAATAGTTTCTGTTTCCCTCATACTTAGATTCTCAAATTCTGACCTCAGTGTTTGAATTCGAGCCTTCTTCACTCTATCCGCTCCCAGGCTCATTGTTTTAATTGCTTCCCACGCGTCCTTGGCAGTCTTTTTCTCAGCAACGGCCAACAAAACATCCTCAGGTATTGCTTGGTAAATGGTAGCCAATGCCACCTTGTCCACTTTGTCATCAATTACAGCTTTCTGGTCTGTGGGCTCGACAGCCTCCCAAATCCCATGAGCCAACATATAGACTCTCATCTTGAGTGACCACGCCGTGTAATTGGCTTTACTCAACATCGGGTAACTCAGCGTCACCATTCCGTCTTTGCCCTTCATCCCTTCCATTGTCTGCGGTCTTGGCATGAACTTTGGCATCCACTAGATTAACCGGGGCTCTGATACCAGATGTTGGTCCCAGATTAAAACCACCAGCAACAAGCTTATTACAGATGCAATACTCACACACAACACACTCGTTTAAAACAGAGGAAATGCAGAACTCCACTTCTTATTTATTAAACAAACACAGTACATTTATATTAAAAGTACTTGGAAATAAACAAAACAACTAACTCCTAAAGACCAGCAACAAACTCCTAAATATAGTCCACTACTTCCACTTATTCTCCTGATCCTAAAAACACTGAAACCACTCTTTGACTACTTCCCTAACGGCTACTACTGCTATCTGGTGTAAAGAACATTCAGGCAAAATACAAGTTCAAATTATTTTCCAACAATAGCAACGTACAGAATAAGAAAAAGAAGTACTGTAAAAGGAAACCACTAGATAAATATAAAAATAGATCCGGTCTATGATATTCTCTTCTTCATTTCCTCATGCATGAATCCTTGTCTATAGGATTGCTCTCAGAGATTGTAACCAAGCCCATGACTTATAAGGAGCTTTGCGATGCTGTTTTACCGGTATGTGTGAAATGTCTTTGTTCACGTTAAACATGAAAAAGATACAGTCTCACAACTTTCTGATTCTCTGTGCAGCACTGGCCTCACTTGAGGAAGAAGAATGGTGATTGTTATGCCTATTCCAGCCACTCACAGGCGGTCCTTGACTGTCTGAGGAGCAGAAAATCTTGGGCCCGCCTTGTTGATCGAGGTCCCAAGGTATGCCATTGTAATCATTAGCAACTATTTCTAGTTCTGCTTTCTAGTTCTGCTTAAATCAGCAGGAACACTGTTTGATGTTTCACTCTTGTTTAATTATCGATCAATGATTACAAACGAGTCATGGCCCGTATAAGAGATGGAAGAAGTGCTATTTATTAATGTTACTTTGTTCACTAAAGGTTATAGAATCATACGTTTTTATGTATACTCATTCACCATGCCCCTTGTTTTTAGATGTCTTTTTTATCTCAATTGTTATTAAGTATGTTAAATTGATTTTTAATTATTGCACTAGTCAAATATTGGAAGGAAGCCCCGCCGGTCCGATGCTGAGGGTCTTAGTATTATGGAATCATTCATTGGCCACATACCCAAGGGTAAGAGGCAGATGAGGAAGCGGCGCAGAGAGTTAGCGCTGCAAGAAGGAGATCTCAAGAGTGTGGACGGTGATGATGTCAGCAGTGGTGAAGATAGCTTGAGTTCTAGTTCCAGTAGTGGGGAGATGGGCTTGTCCAGTGGCGATGGTGGAACAGGTTTGAATGGGGGGCCATCTGGAGTTTATGCTTCAGAGTAGTTTCGTAAGTGTTGTAGTTTTTTTATGATCTTCATGCCGGAAAACTCCGACGTTGTTCGAGTTTTACCAAGTACAGACTTTTCTAGAACTTGGAAGGTGTTCTGTGTTATACTGTAGTTTTTATGAGAAGTTCAGAATTTGGAAGGTGTTCTCTATCAGACTGTAGTTTTTATCAGGAGTTTAAGAATAGTTTTGAAAAAATTTACATTTGGATTTATGTCAGCGTTTCGTGGATTACCATGGATATATGTTGCTTCTGTTTTTATCATGTTTTAAGACACCCCTGTGAAGCCAAAATTTATGGTTTCGCCCTTGGAAACAATACACGGTAGCCAGCGGCGGATTCAGGCCCGATTTCACCGGGGCACCATATACTTAAGTGACCATGTTACTTTTAGTGGTCTAAATTCAATTCTTTTTTGGTCATTTTCACTAGAAACCTGACATAGTAAAGAAATCAAGACAACACACTCTAGATTTTTTTTGATACTGAAAATTAATATTTCAACCAATTATTCTCCAATTTATTGATAATCATATAATTATAAATAAAATCAAATATGACTCAAATTATGAAAAAATTATTAATATTATAGAAAATCTAAATTTTTTAGTGGGGTACGATAAAAAATATATATTTATACTTTTTTTTTTAAAAACCACTAATTTTTGGTTATCAGGGCAGGGCAGAGGGGCAGGTGTCCCTGCTGACCCTATATGAATCCGGCCCTGACCGTAGCAATTGACAAAGTAACTCTACAGTACTATTGGTTGAACAATTGTGTTCTCAACTTTGTTCATATCTGTATATCAAGTAATCTAGGTAGTAAAAGTTCATTACACAGAAAAGAAACTACAGAGTGCATACTACTAGAAGATTAAGGAGTCTGTTTCATTAACAGATACAGATATACCAACGACAACGATACGTTGATACTCAACTCGGTCACAAGAACTAGCTATCAGAATAGACAAAACCTTATAAGCAAGAAGATCATCAAGAATATTTGATCTTGTTCTCATTTTTTACATATGCCACTTGAGATCTTGAAGAAAAAACATGGCTATTATGAAAGTCTACTGATCGAAGATATTATGAAAGAGGTCTGATCGTTTTCCATCATTCTAGTTGTTCACAGTTCTGCCAACGCTTCCATTTTGAGATCTTGTAAGCTGTTTCTGAATAATTCACTTGATAAATTTGAATAAGTGATGCACTTCCACAATTGACGCGAGAAGTTCCATATTGAGATCTTGTAAGCTGTTTCTGAACATATTATCCACTTGATAATTCTGAATAAGCAGCCACTTTCATAATTGACACACATAATCCACTTGTATGATATAATTCAGGGCAGAAATTATTACCTTTTCAGGGTTTGTGATGAAAATCTTAGACAATAGATGCCTACATTCCATGGAAATCTGAATGCAGTTTGGTATCAAGAATGGGGCTTTCAGTATTCTCTGTCAAAAGCCAATTGTACATACGTTTACGAAGGCGTATAGCTCCCAATTTGAAATCAGGCAATTTAAAATTTAGCTTCTATTTCCCCTTCATATGCAAACTACTCTCATGTACACTAACCTCAATTGTCTTTTTAAAGTCATTTGGATCATTCGGATCCGAAAAGGGATAAGTCCCAACAAGCATCACATATAGAGTTACTCGCCAAGGCCAAACATCTGAAATCTATTATCTCGATAATTAGATAGAACATATGGCTATTAGCAAAATTTAGTACATCACCTAGGAAATCAACAGAAATTAACTTATCACCTTTCCGTCGTACGCTTTTCTGCTCAGAACCTCTGGTGCAACATAAGCTGGTGTTCCCACGGTAGATTTTGGTTGAGAATGAAAAACTGATGACTGGCAGTACGCAAATCCACCTAAATAAAAGAGAGGAGGGAAGTGGATTTAGTAGACAGAACATTTTTGTAATGGTATATATCCCAGAGTAATCTCTAAAATTATTACCTTGGAGTACCCAAAATCACATATTTTGACACGTGGCGCTAGACTTCCATCTAACAGTGTATTTTCGAGCTTCAGATCTCTATGGCAGATATGCTGTACAACATCATAGATCGCTAAAAACTAAAACTGTGAAATTCAGAGCTAATACCAAAAACAAAGCACAGACACATACCATTGAATGACAATAGCTAACTCCTGATATTAGTTGTTGGAAGAAAAACCTTGCCTGGTTCCAAATATAACAGGAAGTGCAAAATGAGTACATAAAATTTATCTATTAACAATTATAACGATGCCATTGGGAAACATCAAGATCTTATCTGCCTCGATAAAGAGTTTGGAACAGAGACCATCCCTTTGAACTGTCATTGGTGATCCTGACACAGGAGTGATGAGTAGACATGCCACTCATAATGAATGTCACTTTTCATGGTTTCTATCAGATATGGAACCTAAGAAAGTAGATGAGGCACTCGAAGATCTAGATTGGGTTATTGCTATGCAAGAAGAATTCAATCAGTTTGAGAGGCAGAAGGTATGAAAGTTGGTGCCCGACCAAAGGGCGAGTCGGTAACAGGCACTAAGTGGGTATTCAGAAAAAAGTTAGATGAAGATGGCATTGTAACGAGAAACAAGACCAGACTGGTAGCTAAAGGTTACTCTCAAGAAGAGGGTATAGATTATGATGAAACCTATGCACCGGTAGCCTAGACTTGTGGCAATCAGGATATTTTTGGCATTCGCAGCATATTCAGATTTCAAGGTTTATCAAATGGATGTGAAGAGTGCATTATTAAATGGGGAGCTTGAAGAGGAAGTGTATGCGGAACAACCTCCAGGTTTTGAAAATCTAAATATGGCTGACTTTGTATATTTTCTATTCAAAGCCCTCTATGGTCTTAAGCAAGCTCCAAGGACATGGTATGACACTCACCAAGAATTTTTACTTGAAAATGGTTTTACTAGAGGTGTTATAGATAAAACTGTGTTTCATAAAATGCATAAATCTGATATGATATTAGTTCAAGTATATGTTGATGACATTATATTTTGTTCTACTAATGATGATCTTTGTAAGAGATTTTTTAAGCTAATGCAGAGTAAGTATGAAATGAGCATGATGGGAGAGTTGGACTACTTTCTTGGATTACAAGTGAGTCAATGGAAAGATGGTGTATTCATCTGTCAATCCAAGTACATAAAAGAGCTTCTCAAGAAGTATAATATGGAAGATTCAAGTCCGGCAAAGACTCCAATGCCAACAGCCTCTAAGCTTGATCATGACAAAACTGGTAAGAAAGTTGACATCACCAGCTACAGAGGTATGATAGGCTCATTACTTTATCTTACAACAAGTAAACCAGATATTATGTTTACAACATGGTTATGTGCTAAATTTCAAGCTGACCCTAAGGAATCTCATCTTATAGTTGTTAAGAGGATATTTAGGTAACTTAAGGGGACTCCAAATCTTGGAATTTGGTACCCTAAAGGTATAGGTTTTAACCTAGTTGGCTATACAGATTCATATTTTGCAGGTTGTAAGATTGACCATAAAAGTAATTCAGGAAGCTGTTACTTTCTTGCAAGAAGGTTGGTATCATGGCATAGCAAGAAGCAGTACTCAGTATCCACATCAACTGCTAAAGCTGAATACATAGTTGCTGGAAGCTATTGTGCTCAAATCTTGTGGATGAGGAACCAACTGCGGGATTATGGTATGTTGTTGTCAAATATTCCAATATTTTATGACAATACAAGTGTCATAGCAATCTCAAACAACCCAATTAGAAGATCAAATTGCAGACATGTTCACAAAACCACATGATGAAAACATTTTCTCTAAGTTGGTTAGTGAACTTCGGATGTTAAATCTTTCTAATTAATAAATTAGAAGTCAATAACTATAATTTACATTAAATAAATTCACTTGTTATTCAATGTCAATATGATAAGGACATGTGAATTTATGTGTCATTATTTATTTCTTGTAGTTCAAATATTTGTGCATTTGTACCTAATTGATAAATATTTTAGCACACTTATATTGATAAATTATTTAAAAATAAATTAATCATAATTGGTTCAGTTATGAGTAAAGTTTAGTAGCATAATCTTGATTTAATTATTTGAGACTTTATCAATTCAATAATAAAAGTTTCAATTTTAATAATCAAAGTTGTTATTTGTTAATTTTAGTGGACTTTAAATTATTTAATATTTAAAGAGGTTCATTAAAGTTAACTAGTAATTAGCAGCATAATTTATTTCATAAAAATATAATATTATCAAGTTTAATGATAATAGTTGTATTATTATGAATAAAATTGTGAAGTACGGAAATTTTTTTAAGTACAGAGTTACTTGCATATTAGTCTCGTGTTATTATTTCAAGTGCACGATAAATTTCTTTTACGGTCAAAATGTTATTCATCATTTTTAATTAAAATGGTGGATAATATTATGATACCTAAAATAAATTATGTCTTGGTTATAAATCGCAATCCATCTCACATGGGCTATTTTGAAAATAGGATTCGCTTTTTAGACGAGCACCCGATTGTGCATTATGCTTTAACTACTAATGTCTAATTAAATGTTGAGCTTCTCAGAAACATTCACACCTCATCTATAGACACATCAGATGACGATCAACTAAGCTTCATGTTCCCCATTAATGATGAGATAATTGAAATCATTGAGGATGATTTCAATGAACATCTTCATTTTCCTCGGGATGATTTTGATGATTTACCAAGGGACTAGGAAGTATTTAGCTTCTTCAAGGCCATAAGAAGCACCATGTCTAATGACAAGTATCCAAAGCACTTCAACAAAAGTCATCTACCCAAACCTTGGAACTTATTCTTCAACATTCTGTTCTTCTGTCTGTCTCCCAAGACTGGTGGATTTCATGGACTAACACATTTCATGAGGCTAGTCGGAGTGGCTATTGCTTATAATCTTCCAATCAACTTTGGATGTCTGATAATGCAAAAGATATTGGAGAACCAAGATCAAAAACAAGATTACATCTTATATGTGAGGTTCCTCCAGATTGTTCTCAATGGTAAGCTCATAGAAGCTCAGAAGGCCTTGGTTCACACAGACAATATGGAAAATTCACAAGTCGTGTCCTCAAAAATGGTGGGTAAACTGTTCAGACAAACTCCTTTTTCCAATAACAACCCCATTCATGTGACGGACTTCATGCAAAAATACTTTGACTCCATTGCTCAGGAACCTGTCTCTGAGACTAAAGATGATCACGAACCTGATGCTGAAAATGAGGATGATCATGAGGCAGAGGCTGAATATGAAGCAGATCTTCAGCCTAATCCTAACGCTCAACTAATGGATGTTGACCAAGAATTTGTAATTGCTGAACAGCCAGAAGAGGTTTCTCAACCTGAAGCTGCTGAACATCAAGAAGAAACTGAGCCAAATCAACCAGAGAAAAATGTTTAAAGGCTAGAATTCACAGGTATGAAGGAATCTTTTATGAGTACTACTTTTGATGATTTTATTGACACTGATTCACATAATCTTGGTGACTTTCACACACAACTTTCCCGAGAGCGATTACAATCAGGAGGCAGTGAGTTTGTATTCCCACAAATTTATAACCACCCTCTAGAGCCCATAAATACATCTCAAACTCTCTTAGCCCAATCCCTGGCGTATAAGGATTCTTTGTGTATAGAGGGAGAAACTGCACATGATACAAAAAATAAGGAAGGTACTTTGAGTGAACCCACAACTCTATCTCCAACGAAGGAAAATAGTACCCCGCTAAGACAACTATAACCTCCCATGTATCTTCCCAAAAGGATACAATGGCTGAAAAGGCACATAAACAGTTATCGGATCCATCTTCTCAACAAGGTGGGTCTATTGAAATTCGCCCGTTAGCCACGGCATCCTGTAATGAGTCAAACACACTCTCAAATCTTCAAGCTCTTGAAGTTTTACATGAGTCAATTAGAAGAGCGTTATTTGGTGAGGATGTATTGACGAAAACAAGGAATTCAACCATATTATGGTTATAATATCATGTTCGAGGTCCTTCAATGGATCAACTGCCTTCACAGGTGTTAGGAAAGAGTGTTGTAATCGCTGCGACATCCAGCACAACACGTGCCTCCCCAGGACTAAAAACCTTGGATACATCTGTGGATAGGGGATCCGACATTGGTGCAGATCGGAAACCCATTGGCGATGAACCAGATTCAACTGGTGAGCATACGGGAAAAGTGTCTTTACCGACACTGGAGGAAGCTGAGGAACAGATGTCAAATATGACAGCCTCAGTGATCCTCCTAGAAATTCAAACTCTTGACCAGTCGTCTCATGATGACATGCAACTTGTCTTGAACAAGGATCGGAACTCGCGAACTCCCATCGCACCACTGTTGACCTCCTTAAGGATGGCTCCAGTGCTTTCTGCAGGTACATCTTCTGGATCTCGGAGCTATGAGCGGAGTGTATCCGTGAGGGTGAGTGAAACACAAATCCCTAAACCTGAGTGATGGAGTGTTCAGTGATACACTACGAGAAGCCCGTGAGACACCTACCTCCCAAATTACACCTATAGACATGTCACAATATGTAACCAAATCTTACCTTGAAAAGCAGTTAGCATTTAAAGATAGCTATCTCAAAGAACAACTGGCTCTCAAGGATCAATATCTCAAAGATGAACTGTCTATCAAGGATCCACCAGATTGCACATCTTTCCGAACAACTTGACCTTCGACAAGCATCATTTGCTAGTTTACGGGAATTCGTGGAGCAATCTCTCTCTCACTCAGGAAAGGGAAAAGCAATTGCCAATATTGAGCCAAAGATCTCAGTTAGCAAGCAAGCGCCAATCCCTGTCTCCTCTGGAATAGATTTTTCCAGTACTGGGCCAAAGACCTCAGTCAGTAAGCAAGTGTCTGTTTCAAAATCACCTACTCAAGAGATCCCTGTCTTGATCTTGCCTGCTCAATCAACCCCAGCTCTGAAGGATAACACAACTTAGGGGGAGAAATGGGTGGAGCAAGAAAAAGTAGCTGTTGTTGCGAACTTAATTCAAGATGCTTTTCAAGCAGCTGATTCTGGATATGATGCATTTGGAGATGAGCTTCAAGAAGAAAAGAAGAAAAAGAGGAGAGGATTGATCGAAAGGTGTTACTAAAGTTAAGACATACTGCTGAGAAGAGTTCTACGACTCAGGGGGAGAAATCAACATCAAAATAAGATCATTTGAGCAAAGTCATTACAACTCAGAGGAATCTTCTGTCGGAGATATATCCTCCAAAGCCCCTATTCTCAGAGTATGAACTGGAGAAAGGAGAGATAGACGAGAGTGATGTTCCTAAGGGGTATGAACCTAGCTAGATTTGAAGAAGTGGTCACGGAGGAGAGAAAGATTATCTCTGAGGACTAGGAATATGAAGATGAAGATGCCTTCTCGGATGACTGTTTGTTCTATGGATTACAGGAGAAATTCAACCGATCTTATGAAGAAATTCAAGGAGAGATTGAAATATCAAGAGCTAGAGTGCAAAGAGCCATATAGAGAAGGGAAGCAAGAGAAGCAAAAGAATCATATCTTCGGGCAAACAGGAGAGGAAAGGAATGGGATGAGATAAAAGGAAAATGGACAAATCTGAAAACTATTATAAGTTACAACCTGACAACCGGAATCTTCTAAACACTATGGAGAAGTACATAGAGGATTATCCCAATATTCATGAGTTCTATGATCAGTTTAATAGGATAATCACTGGTATCGCTGTGAATATTCTAAAGAATGGATGGAAAATCACTGTCGATCACAGAGATGGACTTCAAATAAAGATCTCTACTAGTGTATTAAAGAAGCTAAATATTGTGGAACTGTTTGTCTTAGCATCAAAAATCCCTTGGTTGAAAATAAATGAGAATGAATACTTCAGAGATAAGCTTCAGAAGATGATGATGGATGTGTCTCCTCAAGCATTCTCTTATCCATTCGTGATCAAAGTATATGCAGATTGCAGAATGCAGAACATCACCATGTATGATCAACCTATAAGATCCATTCGTTATCTATAACTCACTTTCCTGGAAAGTAAACTCAGGAGCAAAAGAGCAAAATTGGAGGCACCAGGAGTCAAAAATTCAGTAGCAGGCTTTAGAGCTGCTAAAGTTCTATATGTTTACAAGCTCAATGATAAAATGATCAGGGATACAGAGAAGGACATGAAGAAAATTAAAAGAAATTATCATGATATGGTGTTCATAAATGGAGAGCCATAAATTAATCTTCTTAAAGATAGTGAACCTATCATCAGCACTGACAGTGAAGGGGATCTAGTCTTTGAGATCAACAAAGCAAAGATTAAGATCAATAATTTCAGAACAAGCGGATCAGAATCATTACATCAAGCCTTGATGGATGTCAGACTATCCACATGTAAAAAGGACAAGATTGCTTTGATTTCAATCATAAGAATACTTGATGAGGTAGTGGAAGAAGAATCGATTAACGACACCAAAAGAGTACGAGGACATCCTAAAAGGATAACAGTCTTCATAATGTCAAAAAGATCTACCATGTTGTTTGAACCCATTCCTAAGTGCTCCAAAATCAGGTATCTCTAGTTGATACTTAATTAACTGAATAATCCACCTCCCATTAAAGCACTTGAAATAGAAGCTCGTGATTTAGTCCAAGCTAGACTGAATGACCTTCTGGATAGAAGTAAAGGATCATCTCTCCCACACTCAACAAAATCAACAGATCCTAGAAAGAAAGCTACCAAGAGAAAGCCTGATCAGACTCAATCCATTCAAGAAGGAGAAGGTAGTAAAGGAAAGAAGCTCAAGAAAACAAAAACAAAGAAGACATAGATTATCCGTTCAGGCTAGAGGAACACTTCTTTGTAATTTGTAATTTAAGAAATCTGGAATTGAATATGTAATCCAGAATATATTTAATATCTTAATCTGTTTTGAGGTTGTACTTTTTCATATTGTCATTTGAGTTATCCTTAGGGATTGCTTGTCAAACTCTAACAATCAAATAGGGGGAGATTGTAAAGCATAATGTAACGTAATATGTAATCGAGGAATTATAACTCAACATGAAACAGAAATAGATAAACAATATTAAATTATGAAACATAGGAACCCTAATGATGAAGACTGGATATATACAAAGAATCAAAAGATGGAATTGATGTTTTAAGTTCATAATCAAGTCATGGGAAGAAGTTCATTAACATGTTCAAGCCTCCACAAAGAATAAGATGTCGAAGGACTTCTAGTGTCAGTGAAATGATTTGATTTGAAGTATTGAAGATCAAGGGTTCAGTGATTGAAGCACTGAATAATCAACCAAGGTGTATCAGCTCAGCATTATAAAAGAATTTGAATTAAATCAATTCATGTTAGTTGTTTGTGAACCAGACCAGTGCACCAAGCATCAGCATATTAGAGAAGGTTTAATTCAGTTATACAGAAAGATCAATATTGATACAATTATTAGAGTCAAGAATTTTTCTAAGTCAAAGATCCACTGCCAAGACAACTAGATCGCAAGTAAGTTGCAAGAAACAAAAATTGGCTAAGGAAAAATAGCTTACTATCCTGGTCGTAAGTATCTCATTCAGGGAGCTACATGTCACAAGTAACTTTGTGACTTGGGAAATATGCATCCTCCTAGAAGCACAAGGTTGTAAGTAACCTGTACAGGGAAAAACAGGTTGCAAGTAAGTATTAGAGATGAAATTAAGGAAAAATCTTACACAGGTCTCCCTAGGTCGCAAGTAACTTTGCCCTAGGGAACTAGGTCGCAAGTAAATGCTAAAGGAGAAATTTGCTAAGGCAAAACCACCTGTGATGTTCTGGTCGCAAGTAAGTGACTAGAAAAGGCTACTAGTGGTCGCAAGTTAAGTAGCAACCAAAGAACTCTCTCTTGTCGCAAGTAACTACTTGGTTGTGTTATTGTGAATTATAAATGCAGCAATTCAATGATTTGAATGGACAGAAATGTGCCACCTTCCCTAAGGAATTGAAGTCGAAAAAGCAGAAAATGAATACAATTTCATTTGGTAATCTTCCTCAGCCAACAGAAAGTATTTTACGGGAGCTCCATTAAAGACTTCATTTATTAAGCTTGTAAACACAAAGTTGTGTTGTTGAATTTATATTAATAAAATAATATATTTCTCGAATTATTTTGTGTCTATTTTAATTCCGTACTTATAACGAAGAACTTGAAACGAATCGAAAAAGATTGTAGGTATCGTATTCAACCCCCCCCCCCTTATACGATACTTTGGAAGCGGCTTATGTTGATGAACGGTTATACAACTGTGGTATTTATGAATTAACGTCATAAGTGGAAGCTTAATTTCCATCTCAATATGTGACTTTGGATTGTGTTACATATTTAGCTCCTGGCTACTGCTGTTTTATTGATCTACGACTGTATACCTCTACAATCATCTAGTACTTCATGATTGTAATTCAGGCTGAGCACAACATTTGCATGCACTCATTTTACATATTAAGTGTAACTTGTGTATTTGGCGGTTCCTTATTTAGCGCTACGCATAACTCATTGGTAACTTCTATTTTGATCAAGAAAACCGATAAAATGAATATGCTAATGAAGGCTACAGATTCAAAGATTCAGATAAGAGGAAGAAACTTATAATATCTTAACCGCTCATGTTATTTTGGTGATTGATTTTCTAATATGCTAGTTTTAACCTGTGTCAGAGGGAGTAAAACACCAGGGAAGGTTTGGACCCTCCCTGAAATTGGTCCAAATTGTTTTTTTAAGAAAGCCCAATGTAAAAGTTCCCCAAAAAATACACATTCACAAAACTCACGCATCAGCACATACACATCAATGAAAAATTCAGAAAACAGAGAAATGTGATAAGAGAAGAGAGATGTGACCGAGAGAGATGTGATAATAGTGAACAAAAACGGATAAGTGATAATAGTTTGTAACATGATAGGGGACGAATGGTTAAATGTTTAAATAATTTATTGATAATATATATTGAGCGTTATATTTTCCTAAGCGTGAAAACTGAAGATGTACTTCAAACGTCCGGAGTGTAGACGGGAGCGCTGAAAACATATAATTGTAATAAAATATGTTTTTCATGATATTATTTTGCACTTTTCTACTTTTAGTTGAGAATTTTTTTAGCTTATATTCGCCTTCTCTCTGATTTCAACAACTCTCATTCTTTACACTTCTTTCGAGCGGCTTATCACTACTTTAGGTTGCACTATGGCCTTCAAAAAAAATACAATTTTGCTTTTGTAAAAATATAAATTTTAATTATTTTTTGCAAAACGACTTTTTTGGGAAAAAAGGTATGCAATTTTACAATTGAAATTAACCAAATCAACTTTATTGAAAATTTAGGAATAATAATAAGTGGTTCAAAATTGGATTTAAGGTTACACCCTTACAAAATCTTGTATATGTAATAGTTTTTGGTTGGGATTTGCCTTTAATATTGGATTTGTTAAATCAAATGTACCCTTGTTAAATGTAATCAAAAATAGTTTTAATTATTTTGCTGAAACAAAAGTCTCATTTTCTCGAGTTACAAACCATATTTTATTGCGTATATTTACAGAAAACAGCAAAATCGTAAAAAAAACTTTAAAAAGTTAGCACTTTTGCTCATTTTCCTTTATTTAAATAATTCATAAATAAATAAACTTCATAGAAATTTTAGAAAATTTAAACAACACATCTCACAAGAAAACAAACACCCATATTTCGCCAAAAACATTTTCCTATACTTTTTCATAAAAAATAATAAGAAAATATTTAATCTACATAATACGTTACACCAACATAACAGATATGGGCACACATTGTCAAACACAATAAATCACAAATTTCCAAAAAATTTCTTCTCAAGGTAGTACTAGGGGTGAGTAAAACCGAACCGAAATCGAGAAACTGAACCGAATCATATAATTTCGGTTCTGTTTGGTTTGAGTTTTTCAAAAATTTCGGTTAATTCGTTTTTTCGGTTTGAACCGAAATAATATTGGTTTAGTTCGGTTAATCTAAAAATAAATTCGGTTTAACTGAAATAACCGAAATCCAAAATATATATTTTTTTGAATTATTATATATATATATAATGTAATATAGTAAATATAAACAAAAAACAGACTGTATGTATTTTCAATTGGTTAGAATGTATGTATCTTCAGTTTTTTACATATATAATATAATATGTATTCTTTTAACATTTCCAATTATTTTTTGTTTCCATTTTTAATTATTTTGATAAAATTTTCAAATATTTCGGTTTTCAGAAACCAAACCGAATTAACCGAAATAATTCAGTTCGGTTTGTGCATAAGTTTGGTTCGGTTCGGTTCGATTACGAAAAAATTATCACTTCGATTTTCGGTTAATTCGGTTCGGTTCGGTTTCTGACCGAACCGACCGGACGCTGAGCCTTAGGTAGCACTATGGCCTTTAAATATAGGTATTTAATTTTTTTGTAAGAAACGTAAATTTTTAAAAAAAATTGCAAAACAATTTTTTTTTTAGAAAAAGACGAGCTATACAATTTTACAACTGAAAATAACCAAAATTAATTTTAAAAACAAATTGAAAATAATAATAATCATGAGACTACTCTAATAAAAACCAATTTTAGAATATAAAATAGAAACTGAATAATATTTTTTTTAAATTACTTTGAAATATATTAAATATGGTATGCAAATTGATCGTTGAGTGATGGAGAAAAGTACAGTGAATTCGGATTTAAAAAAAACATACCCTTTAACGGGAAAAATCAATTTAAAACGGAGGGGGAAAACTGAGATTGTCTGTGCAAATTAGTTGGGTGTGATGTTTTAAAGGGAACCGGACATTAAATTAAATTGATCTAATGATTTATATGTAATTATTTATGTGATTGTTGATTTTTAAGCCATTTTGGTTAAATGATGTAAATTTGGGTTTGAATTTGTGATATAACTGGTTTATGATTACAGATATGGAGCCAACGGAAGATTGGGGAAACAAATCATGGACGGTGGATTGTGCGTGTGGAGTGAATTTCGATGATGGAGAGGAAATGGTGAATTGCGATGAGTGTGGAGTGTGGGTGCACACGAGGTGTTCGAGGTACGTAAAGAGCGAAAAAGTGTTTACGTGTGAGAAATGTAGGAGGAAGAGTAAGAGGGGTGAGAATATTGAGGACGAGGTTGCTGATAGTTTGCTTGGAATGGCGAATAAGAGTGGGGAGAATGTGGGGTCTAGCAGGACGACTTGGACAGGGAGGATTCGAGGGAGGAGAGGGCGCATGTGCAAGGAGGTGGTTGGTGGGGAAAGCGCGGGAACGGGGATTTTTGGGTCGGCGTTGTGGAGGGCGAGCGGGTATGTACATAAGAAGTTTGGTTTTCAGTATAAGGAGTTTGATTGGAATGACGGGAATGAGACTGGTGGTAATGAGGGTGGTGGAAATGAGCTTGGTAGTGAGGGTAGTAATTGGGGAGCGTTGTCTTTGTTGAATAATATAAAGCGGGGGGTGTGGTGGTAGTGTAAGTTTTGGTGCGGGGAAGAGAACAAGAGATGAAGAAAGTAATAAAAGAAAAGGGAGGAAGGCGAGGAAGGCGAGGAAGTTAATGACAATACAACTACCACTTCTAAGTTGATGCATAGAAGTAAGACAGTTGACCATTTAGATTATCAACCATCATCGAAGGTCAAACCTCACACTACAGGAGGATCAGTCAAGCACTCTAAACACTCCTGCAACAATAAGTGATGAAGAGGTCTGAGTCAAGCTGGCGTTTTGTTGTCATGTTTTCTGAAGTTCCTCTGCTAATGTTTGCTAATTTCTGTTTCATCTTTTGCAGCTTGCATTATTATTGCATCAGGAGCTTAACAGATCTGCAAGAGTCTCGCGGGGTGCCACGCATGCGGCATGCTGGTAGTTTACCCCAGTTAGCTTCTCCGACTGGTGCAAGCATGCTCATGAAGCAGTCACCATCTAATTCTGTGGGAAAAGACCGTGGTTCGGTAAGTTGCACATGTCACTTTTAATTTCATTTATACTAGTGATTTCTCAATTACATTAATCTTTGTGCTTAAACAATACAAATATTCATTTCGCCCTTGGTAAGGCCCGTCCTTGTTAAGTTAGTTGTGTACTGATTTTTTCCTTTTATATCCTTGTTGATTTAAATATAACGTGATAAGTACTGTTATAGGGTGTTAAGTAACCATCTATAATTAAAATCCTAAGGTGTTGGGAGGCGTCCTCAATTGGGTTATATAACTGTAATATCTTGCGCGACATGTCTTAGATATATAACTTTAAAATCACTTTGTTTTTAAGAATCAAACTTTAAAGCGCATAATGAGTATGCGTTTCCATAAACGTGATAAAAAACAAAGTACTGTTTTAGTTATGTTTCCATAGTTAAAACTAGGTACTGTTGACACCATAAATGTTTATCTCATCCTTCCAATTGGTTGATATTAATCGATTACGTGTCATTCTTTATTGATGTTTTTATCAATGTTTATGTCTGGCCTTTTATGGCAAATTTTGAGAAATACTGCACCCAATATCATAAAAGGAAAAATATGGCCCTTTATGGCACAGAAAAACGAGTCTTAGACATGTCTTCTTTTAAAACGCAAAGGCGTGCAACGTTTCTTATATTATAACTCTGAAGTCACTTTTTTTTTAAGAAACAAACTTTAATGCGCATCATAAGTATGCGTTTCCAAAAATGTGATACACAGTGGCGTGTTTGGAAGACGTCACATGCAGTAGCGGTTTTACTAAATTGTAATTGTAATGGCAAGATGTGAAAAACACAATATTATAATGTGTCACATGTGGCATTAAGGGCCTTTTGACCTTGTGTATTAAATTTTCTGTAAATGACCGATAATCGAAAAAAGCTATAGTGGAAAAGGATGAGTAAAAACAGTTTAAAATTTTCAATTGTTCTTTTTTTTCTTTTATAAATGATAATGGGTGCTCGACTTAGCTTAATGGTAGTATCTGTTGTTGCTTTTTAACAATAAAGGTTTCCAAAAGAAAAGGAAAAAGTGTAGCAACAGAGGGAACTCAAAATTCTCAAGAGCTCCAGGATGAATCTAAGAGTATGAAGAGATCACTA